>NW_027315723.1:23461545-23551545 GCF_026437365.1 Eucyclogobius newberryi | reverse complement strand
CGGTCCATCCTTAGTGCATCAGGTGTGTCTTTTTAAACAGACACATGACTGAAAACAGACATAGAAGATACTAATTCTGGCTAAAATACACAATTATGAAATACATTAAATATATATTTCAGATATATTATTTTTTACTAATGTGAAATAATGTCTAGGGGGCGACAAAAAAGTAATATTCTACTCACTCTTTTTCTAATATTGGAGAAAACCTTTTTTTTCTTTTGGGGTGTTTTGTTCGCTCTATGTGTTTGACTAATTATCCGCCCAATCCCAATCTGTATCATCTTAAATTAGGTCTATAGATTGTCTAAAATGAGACTAAACCAAGTCCAAAAGGAAACTAAACCACGGATAAGTTCTAAATAATGATTAGGCCAAAGGAGGACAAACACAAAGAGCTCTGCAAACCACCAGTTTGAGAAACGCTGCACTGACGGGCTGTGCCTCCCAGCAAGCTGGGCAGCTGGGTGGTGTCTAGGGAGAGGGAAGTCCATATGGCATGGCAATCAAGAAAAGGTCATTTAGATTCCTCTTGCATTGCGTAACAGAGCACATATGTGGGGCTGCTTATCTAAAAAGAAAAAAGGGCATAATTACTTGTCATACTGGTGGGAATAGCATGACAGTAATTAGCACATAATATTGTGTGTGTTTCAGTTATTTAGCAAAAACTGTGATATGTATGTGGATCATGGTTTTACATTTTGTTCTATTTAAACAGCAATATAGATCTAAAAAGATCTGAAACTCTCCATAGTGACATTTCACTGCAGCAGATTTTCATTCACGTGTTTTTATTCTTGACATTTTGGAGCCTATGACTTGGTCCGCAGTATGATGTTTGAAAACCGACATTTTCTGAGCACTAAACAGGATTAATCAAACATGCATTTATCCATTGAAATACAAGTTTATAAACTAAAGATGAGGGAACATTCATTGCCGTACCACTCACGAAAAACAGGTCCCTTTAATTAGCTCCTAAACACTGCATCACAAATCACGTCCCCTCTTATTTTGACGATTCTATTCATACCTGTACAATGAAGGGTGCGTTTTCTTCTCTTGACTATCCAATGTCAATAATTGTTCATTAAAGGAGAAATGCACATACCTCATAAGAGCATTGCAGCTCCTATGACTCGTGTGCTGCTGTTAACCTCATTATGTGAAACAGCTTCAGAGTCTCTCAGTGGGCTTTAGCTTCTCCCGGACTCCTGTGGGGACTTCAATAACCCTTACATTACACCTTTATATGAAGACGGGTATAATTACAGAATTAGTCAGTCAAAAGCAGGGGTTTGTTTCAGGTGAAGGAGATGTATTAATGATGTGATTAAGTAATGTATGCATGATGTGGAAGCACAATGTTGGCTAACTAAACAACAAATTAATACAGGGAGAAAGCTCGGTGGATACAGAAAAAAGTTGTTCTTTTTTAAAAGGTGCTGTCCCAGATTTGTATCTTAAAATGTCAAAAACAGTACTAGTTCATTTTAAACTCTTTCCAACAGTCCACGTGTATTTCTTACCCAATGCCACCTGAGCATCCTAAATAATTACTGCGATGAGTTAATAAACATCTTTCGCAGCAGAGTTTCGCTGTCACGCTAAAGCTAACAACTA
Source organism: Eucyclogobius newberryi (assembly GCF_026437365.1). Taxonomy (NCBI): domain Eukaryota; kingdom Metazoa; phylum Chordata; class Actinopteri; order Gobiiformes; family Gobiidae; genus Eucyclogobius; species Eucyclogobius newberryi. The sequence goes on along the minus strand of NW_027315723.1, from coordinate 23,549,916 downwards.
GCAAGCTAACGGCGCACTTCCTGCTTCGTGAAGAATAAAATGCTCTATAATTAGATGCAGACTGCGCACAGTGGTCCGATTCTGACCACAAGAGCTGCATATAAAATACAATTTTACTGGTGCAAAACAGATTTTGCACTTGACTTTTACATGAATAAAAAATCGTCTAGAGCCCCTTTTAATTTTAAACATCATACAAGGCTTTAGTGACTACGAGACACATACTTGTTATACCTGGTTGGTCCTGAACCAGTGTAGAAAATTATCTGGCAGACCGTATGTAAATAAATTGTAAAAAATACAGTTTTCTGTGCAAATATGGACTGTTTTGTGCCTCTAATCTACACATAGTATTTACATTTAATACAAAACATACCTGATCTGGTATACAAAATTGAATAAATGGTTCAGAAACTGATTGAATTGTAGGCTTACCTGACCCGAAACACCAAAATGTCTGAACACCTTTTCCCTTGTATGTAATATAGAATCTATCGCACTATGTTTGTGGAACATTCTTTTCACACTCTGGAACGCTCGTCGCCTGCTCTTGTCCGTGTCTGCGCTCTCTAAATGTGACAGTGAAAATGTCATCATAGGTGGAAGGAGGCAGCTGTTCCACGTTGGCTACTTACAGTATTTGTTGCCGAGTTTGCATTAACCAAGTAATACGCTGAATACAAATACAAAGATTAGTTTGCAGTTTGTCATAATGTTTCGTCGTTTGAATTATTTGTGCGGTAAGGCAATTTCTACTTTGGTAGAGCTCTGCTTGTAAATTCTTTTTGCAAAGGGACTAATTCAGGCCCACACTGCATCCACAAAGTAATCTATGTTTTCTTGTGGTGAGGCTGAGTGGCGTTGACTTGCTGCCTCCATGTCCTCTGCTCTGGAAGGGCCCAGAGGGAATACACGCCTGCCCCTGTAACTGTGAGAGGACGGATGATGGATCTATGCACGTTATGCTGTTGAGTGGCGCTGTGGCTCTTTCCTCCGTCATATTAAAGACTGCAGGGACCCATCACAACCCACCGACTATTGATCAATTAACAGATCTCGTGCCATTGGAAAAATACCTGCTTTGGGAAAGATGGAGCATTCTGGAGTCTATATCGTAAATCACACAAGAGCTCAATCTGGCTCTGTCGTGGCGAATGTCCATATTCCTCGTGTCTTTATGTTCACTGCAAACAGGATTGTTGTAGATGCAGTAACTTCATCCTTCTTCCCCATTGTGAAGTATGGGTATTTTAACACATGATGACCTTAATGCAATTTATCTTGGCTTAGGACTGGATTAGATATCAGTTCCAGAATAATGATTCCATGTGTTCTGCAGTTTTGGTATGTGCTGGGAATCACAGGCAATTTGACATGATAAATGAAAATTGTCTGATGCACACGATAATTGAAATGAATTGTAACAACAGTATTTATTTATTTATTAATCCACGACCTGCACAAACTAAATATGAAAAACCGATTTCAATCAAACCAGTTAATATGTCAAATGTATTGCATAAACAAGATTTTCCTTGAGCTAAATAAGCAACAGTAGCAATTTGATCAAATATACCAAAACAATTCCATGAGCATTTTAACCAAACAATGCTTTTCCTGCATTCTGGTGAATTCATTATTGTTTTTATCCTGTATTAGTAGAACAAACAATGCTGGACGTCACCCCAGGCAGGGCGTCCTGTCTGTCCTGGAGATCAGCTTCAGTGACAGACTGACCCACTCTGGCTGTGTTTGGCGGGTCTTTCCTTCCTGCTGCTGTCAGACGGTGCACTACAATGAACGCTGCTAAAACTGTTAGACCTGAACATGTGTCATGCATTTCTTTTAATCATGTGTAATACTGTAATATAATCTCAGACATCTCTGGAGCAATCCTCACTGAAGTCACTTTACCTGTTATTACTTGTCCATATGCTGCAACATCGCCATCGAATCTTATGGTAGACAATATACACTTAAGTCACTTTAGCTGCTATTTACCTACTTATTCTGTCCATATGCTGCACTGAACACAACCATAGTAAAGAGGGAATTGGACATTGTAAGTTTTTATTGTGCTTATTGAGCATCGTGGACTTTAAGCTAGCAATTTATTTGTTTGTTTGTTGGCTGTTTTTGGCTATTTTGATAATGCCATATTAAAATACTTAACCGATGCTCAAATAAATAAATAGCCACTTACTGCACATAACATGGTAGTTTTTTTCCCTCTCTTTTCCATCTACTGCACATATTGTGTAAGATTATAGTATTTTCTGCATGTTTCTATTCTCTTGCGATTCTTGCATTGCAACACTGGAACTTTCCCATTGTGGGAAAAATAAGGGTTATCTTATCTTATTTTACCATATATAAATCCTAAGGATTTAAGATAAAACACATTTGTATACAACCTTTTTTTAATTTAACATAATCCAGGTGGATTATGGAGAGGAGATACTGGAGAGGAGAATCCGACCGATAGTCGAACCTCGGATTCAGGAGGAGCAGAGTGGTTTTCGTCCCGGTCGTGGAACACTGGACTAGCTCTATACCCTCCATCGGGTGCTCGAGGGCTCATGGGAGTTTGCCCAACCAGTCCACATGTGCTTTGTGGATCTGGAGAAGGCTTTCGACCGTGTCCCTCGGGGTGTCCTTTGGGGGGTGCTCTGGGAGTACGGGGTCCTGGGCCCTTTGCTCAGGGCTGTCCGGTCCCTGTATGACCGGAGCAGGAGCTGTGTTCGCATTGCCGGCAGTAAGTCAGACCTGTTCCCAGTGCATGTTGGACTCCGCCAGGGCTGCCCTTTGTCACCGGTTCTGTTCATAGTTTTTATGGACAGAATTTCTAGGCGCAGTCAGGGGTCGGAGGGTGTCCGGTTTGGGGACCACAGGATCTCATCTCTGCTGTTTGCAGACGATGTTGTCCTGATGGCTCCATCAAACCCGGACCTGCAACATGCACTGGGACGGTTTGCAGCCGAGTGTGAAGCGGCTGGGATGAGAATCAGCACCTCCAAATCCGAGGCCATGGTTCTCGACCGGAAAAAGGTGGCTTGCCCTCTTCAGGTGGGTGGGGTGTCCTTGCCCCAAGTGGAGGAGTTCAAGTATCTCGGGGTCTTGTTCACGAGTGAGGGAAGGATGGAGCGTGAGATTGACAGGCGGATCGGTGCAGCGGCTGCAGTGATGCAGTCGCTGCATCGGACCGTTGTGGTGAAGAGGGAGCTGAGCCGAAAGGCAAAGCTCTCAATTTACCGGTCGGTCTACGTTCCTACCCTCACCTATGGTCATGAGCTTTGGGTAGTGACCGAAAGAACAAGATCGCGGATACAAGCGGTTGAAATGAGTTTCCTCCGCCGTGTGGCTGGGCGCTCCCTTAGAGATAAGGTGAGGAGCTCGGAGTAGAGCCGCTGCTCCTCCACGTCGAGAGGAGCCAGCTGAGGTGGCTCGGGCATCTGTTCCGGATGCCTCCTGGGCGCCTCCCTCGGGAGGTGTTTCAGGCATGTCCCACCGGGAAGAGGCCCCGGGGAAGACCCAGGACACGCTGGAGAGACTATGTCTCTCGGCTGGCCTGGGAACGCCTCGGGATCCCCCCGGAGGAGTTGGAGGAAGTGTCTGGGGAGAGGGAAGTCTGGGAGTCCCTGCTCAGACTGCTGCCCCCGCGACCCGGCCCCGGATAAAGCGGCAGAAGATGGATGGATGGATGGATAATCCAGGTCATATTAAGCCTGTCGAGTTTACACCAGGTTCAGTGATCAAACAGGAAATAAATGTATGCTATGATTCATCATCTTCATGGTGTAGGTGTTTTGTATTTCTATGTTATCATTAATTTTCATGCTATGATACTATATTGATTTGATAGGCAATATAATTCTGCAGCACACTACATTCTTAGAACTGCCAACTCCCCTAAAGTTGTTGCAAAAACAAAGTCACAGGCAGCAGTGATGCAGGTTGGATTTGGGTTGGTTTGGAGTGGGTCATGTAAGTGTGACCATGAGGTAGTACACGTTTGCATTTGGAATATCTTCTACTTAACTACACTTGTTTCTCCGTGAATAAGGGTGGCATTATACTAAAACAAAAATCATTTTACAGAATAACATGCAGGCAAATGTGTCTGTGCACACCACAAAATTGTTGGTAAAATCTTAAATATAATTTGATGTCTACGTTTTTTTGCGAAATGTGTAGTCATTTTTACTTTAATTAAAAAATATTCATATTTTAACAGCATTGCTGTACTGAATTGTCCATTTCAGTATTCATAGTATTTGTTACCCCCAGGGACGATTCTAGGGAGTGTAGGGGCCCTAGGCGGAAATTCTTATGGGGCCCTACCGACCAGTGTTCACAAAAAATCTTCGCGGTCTATTCTGTCCTCACTGTGGTGTCACTACCAGGGCTAGACAGATAGCGAACATCCAAAAAAGAGAGTCCAACGACCATGTAGAGAAGACTTGTCTTTAATGTCTTTTAAGACGCTTTTCCCCACAACTTGTCTCTTTGACAATTGGAATTTTGTAAAACTGTAACAAACACATAAAAACACATGTAAACACATGTAAACCTTATAAATGTACCTTCACATCAATTGTACATGAACAGACACATATAAGAGCAATGAAAATAAAGGTTTGAACACATAGCCTAGCTTAAAATGTGACAAGGCTACATGCACAGCAGCTAGCAACAATCAAAGGAAGTACAGATTAAGCTTAAGTTTGACATAAGTTTATATATGCAAACGTAGAACAACATTATAACACAGAATAACATTCCACTTACGGACAAAGATACCCCAAGGCAGAAAACAGGATGTTTTTGTCAGTAGCTGCACTGCCGGAGCCCCACATGCTTGACTGAATGCAAGAGGCCGAAAAACGAAACTTATACCGACAACGTCCACTAGGGGCAATAGTCAACTATCGCGCACACAAAGAAGTTTAGAAATTACATAATCCTGTGTCAACAGTACACGGTCAGTAAGCACAACCAGAAATAAACCACATATTAAGCGCACGGGCGGCTTCACGGGGGCCCCCTAGTGGCCTGGGGCCCCAGGCAATTGCCTGTTATGCCTAATGGGATGCAGCGCCTCTGGTTACCCCGGTGTTTTTGGTTCCTTCCAGCTGCACTGGCTCTCCTCTGCCACGGGGACCAGCTCTGATCATGGTGTATTTCTAACTGATGCATTTGAAAACAAAATCCCCAGTGGAGGCCATCATTTCTGTAGCAACTAAAGGAACCAGTTAAATGTTCTACTTTAAGACTCTGATGTCTGGCCATTTATACTCATTTGTACCAACGCAGCACCAGTCTTTATCCACTCAACCACTACGCCTGTCTTTGTATGCGTCTGCAATAAAAGGGTTATAGCAGACATGTTCAGGGTTTCAGCATCAAATAGGTAATAACATAAAACGGTTTGGTACCAGTGGTCTAATTTATAAACAGTGTGTAGCCCTACGTACAAAATGGGGTCCAAAATTAACGTGGGATTGTGCGGTTGTGTACGTAAACTCTGCACCCTGCGTACGGAGGTTTCAGGCTATTGTTCGCAGCAGGGCATAGCAGTGTGACTAGTCTGTGCAATACCCGGAAGTCTCTCAATATTTTTACATTGACATCATAAATGTGTCACAATGTGCCTGTGTTACTTTGAAGTATTTCATGTAAAGTGAATGGACTGTAAAAAAAAATACAAAAAACAGAAATACAAACTTTATTTGCCTTTGAAAGATAGCACTGCAAGTTTATTTTTATCATATCATTTTTCAGCTGTTTGATTTGTTGTGAGGACTTTTCACTTGGAAAACTGCAGTTAATTTCTTCATCTAGAACTCCAAATTAATTTTCCATTATTTGTTATTCTTACTTACAATTAGGCTGCTAGTAGTGGACAAACAGTGCCTGGTCCACTGGGACAGAGGAGATTGAGCACTGACAGTGATCCAGCCCAGGCCTGACTGTTTTCATTATCTGTGAACTCCTGAATATTGACCAGCCCCAAGCGCTCGACCTACAGGTACCGCCTAATTCAATTTTAATGAGACATTTAACAGGAACTGGCTATTAAGCCTGTCTCTGCACCACTAAATATAGCACCACCACAGCAGCACACTCAGGTATTTTTAATCAAGAAATGAAAAATGCACTAATTACTGTAATTAAATAATGACTTATGTTTGGGGTGGAAGATAAGCCAAAATATAATATCTCTTTTTAGAGCCAAGATCACGATTCATGCAGTATTTAGTATATTTTATATGAGGGGGTAACTCAAGACATTGGCTGCTTCTGAGACTTTGCTGTGAAGCATTTAGAGTTAGAGCAGATTGTCTAAAGATTGGGGACGTCAGTTACAAAGCTTGCTTGTGCACTCTGCAATGCATTGGCCGCCATCCATGGTATTTACTTCCACTAGGCACAGGATGTTGGTGCTGGACTTTGCTTTAAAGCAGCTCTGCTTGTGTACAAGTCTCTCAATGGCCCAGTACCAAAGTAAATCTGGGACATGTTAGTGTCATCAACCTGGCACTCCACTTCATCCTGCGGCATCTGGACTCACTGGAAACCTATGCCAGGATCCTGTTTGTGGACTTCAGCTCTGCAACACCATCCTCCATGCTCTGCTCCAGGACAAGCTCTTCCAGCTCACCGTGCCTAACTCCACTAGCAGGTAGGCCACTGGCAGTGCGGCTCAGACTACCAGCACAGGAGCTCCACAGGGCTGTGTACTTTCTCCTCTGTACTTCTCGTACACAAACTGCTGAACCTCCAGCCACGACTCTGTAAAACTGATCAAGTTGCGGACGACACCACCCTGACCCGCTGTCAGCTTGGCTTTTCCTCAGAGTCACATTTCCTCAGATGATGGTGCAGTTCTACACGGCCATCATTGAGTCCATCCTCACCTCCTCCATCACCGTGTGGTACGCTGGAGCCACAGCCAGGGACAAACAGAGACTACAGCACATTGTGTGCTCTGCTGAGAAGGTGATCGGCTGCAGACTTCCATCTCTGCAGGACCTGTACGTCTCCAGGACAATGGGACGAGCAGGTCGGATCACCCTGGACACTGACTATTTGAGCCACTCCCCTCAGGCGGGAGGCTCTGGTCCGAATGGACCGTAGAACAGTTTATTTTCCTCTGCCATTAAACTCAATAACACTTCTAAACACCTGACACTAAATATAATTTAATCAATCACTCACCGCACTGTTCACTTTTTGCACTACATCTGTACATTTAACTGTAACTTTTGTGTACATAGTAGGCCTATTTTTATCCTATAGCAGATTTAAATTGTTTTTCTCTAATGCTTTTTGATTGTATATACATTATATTGTTTTAATATTGTTCATTGTTTAATGTTGGACTGAATTACCAAAACAAGTTCCTCTGTTTTTGAATTTCTCGTATGCAGATTCCAGCTGCAGGTTTGATCTATAAAAACAAATAGGTTGGTGGACTTAACATGGAGGACATCAGGACTTAGCGTGGCATAAGCCTCCAGTGTCTTTTTGGAGTATGCCCCATATCACAATTGAATTATTCATCGCCATATCTCAAGCCCTATGTTGATTTGTTTTTATTTATACTAAACAGACTATTGTTAAATGCACTTTATTTCAATTAATTGTAATATGCATTGATACATTTATTCCTGCGGGCTGTAGGTGAAGCTCAGCTGTGATGTGCTGATGCCGAATCATTAAGAACACGTCTCCAGTGGGTTAATTAGAGAGTAATGGAACAGTGGAGTCCAGGGAGAACATGACAGCATCTCTGACCTGGAAAAGCCTCAATACGCTCACATGTGCTCACAGGTATTGGGTGTATAGTTTTACGTTGACTGCCCATCTGGATACAACCACCTTCTTCTGGGTATTGGACTTCAACAAAAATACAATGGACCACATGTGATGAGACTTTCAATGTCGTTTGTTGGAATCATTTAACTGCGGTCGCTAAAAAAAATTTCCTCATAGGGATCAGTACTAAACATGATTTTTACTGGGTTATTTTGACTCTGTTTGTTATAGAATACAGGGACCTTTTAGTATACTGTAAAGCAACAATAAAATACATTTCTTTGCGGCATAGAATGGCACATGGCCAATGTAACTTTTCTGGATGTGGGGGATCTGACACATGCTTGTCACCATGGAGATCTTAATGCATTGCCTAAAATGTTCCACAGTATGGCATTAAAGTTTTCCTTCAGCTTGATTCAAGCAAGTGCATGTCTTCACATTTGAACACTAAAAACCTTGAATAAATGCAAGATAAATATGTTTAAGGCAATAATTTGTGTAACATTTAAACAAAGCAACCACATCTCCATGGAGAAAAACAAGTGTCAGACCCTGCACCAGAAAATATATGTAGTACACCTGTAATGTCGATTTGTCTCTAATATAGTGCATTTCACACTTTCTTGTTTAATAAAATTATTTGTCATGTACACCATAATAGTCTTTTTTATAGTTTTTTATCTGATATTGATTTGAAAAATAATCCTTACCAATCCTTCTCCTGTGCTGCTCCAGATTGTGCAAGTTATATTGCCTCCTCAGTCAATGTTTTACTCTGTGGCAAACCGCTGTAGCTTGCTGTCATTTCAGAGAATACTAAATCAATGTCTTGTGTCTTTCTGATCTCCTCCTGGAGGTTTTAGGACCATAATTATATTTAATGACTGCGTAACTTTTCGGTGCTGGGAGGAGAGCACATTGGTTTGTGTTATATTGGCGTTGCTTGCAGGATGCTGACCGGGAGCAGTTCTGTCCAACCCCCTGCCTCTGGACTGAAATAGCCGGCGGGACAGCAGTGACAAACAGCCCTCATACAATCCATTCGGAGCTGCAGCACATCTGGGACCTGTTCCTCTTCTCATCTTGTGAAACCTAAATAGTGCACAGTACACAGTAGTTTGTGACAACTTTTTGACTTAAATGACTTAGGAATTTACTGTTATTATTATTTTTTTATCATGAAAAACTAATCTATATATATAGGTCAACAGATATATGGACCATATATCTGTGTGAATAACACATGTTACAACGTAACACTCACAAGTACAAGCTCAGGAGCAGTTCGAACCAGATGTGAAGACACAGAGTCAGGTAAATCAGCTCACACAGAGTAATCAAGGACGTAGGGGACAGTGGGGACAGCTAGGATATTTCCTCTGTATGTTAAGCTTAAAAATGCTGTGTGTTTTATGACGTATTAAATGTCATATCTAAACAACTATCATAGAAATGAAAAGTGAAACAATGATCTAGAATGATCCTTCCCTCTGTCTTTGGACTCAAGAACATTTCTTAAACACTGTCACTTTAACCATAATTTAATCACTCACTGCACTGTTCACTTTCTTCACTATATACATTTTTATCATATAGTAGATTTTGATTATTTTTGTTTTTGATTTATATAGGTTGTTTTATCATTGTTCATTGTTTTATGTTGCACTGAAACACCAAAGCAAGTTCCTATGTTTGTGATTTCTTTGCATTGACAATGGCAAAAAACATTTCTGATTATAGAAAGCATTTTTTTAAAGCAAAAACTGGTGGTAAAACTGCTGGATTACCTCTGTTTGCAATCACGATTATACAAAATATAGCGCGAAGGATTATTGTCTACACTAAACTATATAATATTACTTTCCCACCCCTACCTGTCATGGTCACCGTCTGTCTGGTGATGTATCGTTTGTCTTGTTACTCACGGTGTTTCTGTCTCTGCTCCTCTTCGTTTCCCCCTCCCTTCTTGTCCTCATCCCTGGTTACCGCCCCCTTGTCTCTCTGGTTACCGCCTCCTTGTTTCCCTGGTTACCGCCCCCTTGTCTCTCAAGCTCATCACAGGCCTCTCACACCTGTGCGTGTGGGTTCACAGCTGTATCTGGTTGTTAATCACTGTGTGTGTGTGTGTGTGTGTGTGTGTGTGTGTGTCCCATTTTTTACTTTTGACTCTGATTCCTGCCTACTCCTCGTGATTCCTGTTTGCCGTCGTTGACCCTGGACCGTCCTGAGATTACCCTTTTCGCCTATCTCCTGATAACGCTGTCTTGCCTGTGTACTGAACCTGGAGCGGATCTGACTACGCCTCTCGTCTGCCCTCCAACACCGCGGTTGCTGGCACTGTCCACCGCTGGAAGAATCTTTTATTTGTTGTACTCTTAACCAAGAGATTTTGTATTTTTCTGTTCCATTATCATTCCAGCCCCGTAAGTTGGTTCCGTTCTGCCGTTCGTGACACTACCATGGATTTTTAATAACATGTAAATGCTGCACATATCAGGAGAGGTGGGGACAGCACCTAGAGGTTACCTGTGTGTGCTGTTTGTAAAGGGCTATCGTAAGAATGAACATGAGTGTCAGAAGTTTTTAGAAGAAGCTATTTAGCTGAGAACTGCAATGATCATCGAGTGCTCTCAGTTTGGTTAAAAGAGGGTGAGTGTTGTAATCGCAAGACTGATTGCAATTGAATCAATTCAAGCGGTTGCAATTAGAAAAAGGTCAAGACTGCAAATGTAATTTGCAAATAACCAAATATCACATTTTATTCATTTCAGAATGAAATAAATGGGAGCATTTTGAGCTAAATCTGGATTTTAATACATCAGAATATCTAACCTACATTTCCCTACATGCCAAATTTTTAATCAATTTCTAAAATCACACTCATTTTATTATCACACCACAAATCTTTCGATTTTTCTTTTCCCCCCCAAAAATGTATTAACCAAAAACTAATGTTTCCCCGTATATGACAAAATATCACTCAAAATTGCACCCCTCGAATACCTTAATAAGAGTAGCAGCAGTAAACAGTCCGTGTACTACAGTCTTCCTCGTCTGTGTGAATGCTGTCGGCAGTGTTTTGCGTAGGTGTGTGTGTGGGAGGTGCAAAAACACAAAACTGAGTTCTCATCTTCCCTACACACTCTGTCGTGTCTATAAACTCCTCAGACTGGGGTGCTGCTTATAACAGACACAATGTATATTTCAATGTATATTTTTACATCTTTTTATTCAGTAATAACAATCACTGCAGCACATTTAGGATTGCCAGCAGAAGAAACGACAAAATAGTCATCATTTTGAGTTAGCTCCCAAAAGATTTACCATGGCAACTTAATAACTGCTCTTATTGATTTCAACCATTCTCTGCTGCACACTTCCTTTTTTGGCATTGGTATAAGCCAAGACTGAAAAGAGCATCATTATGGTTCACTTTGGCATTTTAGAGTTGCATTAAGCGCTGCAAAAATAAATTAAAAAAATTGGACAATGCAATGTGTAGCATGTGTCTCTCAAATGCGGAAAACACCTCTGCCTCGAATATTGACGTAGCATTAAAATGTCTTATTTTATAACTTCTGATTTACAGAGATGAGCGCTTTGCTCATTGGCATATTTGAACCAACTAAAGTAATTCTAATGAGGTTAATACAGAATAATTTCATGGAATGGCCCTGTGCCTCCTTACTCTGCCTTAACTGCCTCAGTTTTGGTGTGAACAGGGGTTTACCGTTATTGAAAGTGACTTTGGTGTGTGTTTGTATATTGAAGTCCTCACGGAATCGAATGTATGACGTCATCTAGTCATGCACTAGACAAATCTAGCTTTTATGGAAGAATGTAAAGAAGAAGCCATTGCTGAAAAACACCTATAAAAAGTCAATTTGCAGTAGCCCTGTGGGGTTACAGGAAACATGTAGAAAGTGCTCTGGTCTGATGAGACAAAGTTTACTATTTGGCCTAAAAGCATAACGCTTTGTGTGGTGGAAAACCAACATGACACTCAAACATGATGGTGCAGCATCATGCTGTAGGGCTGTTTTTCTTCAGGAGGGACAGGGAAGCTGCTCAGAGTTGATAGGAAGGTGGAGTCAAATACAGGGCAATCTGGGATGGAAACCTTTTAGCATCTGCAAAAGACTTGAGACTGGGATAGAGGTACATCCTCAGCATGACAAAGACCCTATACATAAAGCCAGAGTTGCAATGGAATAGTTTGAAACAAAACATGTGACATCAATGCTTTACATTCAGAATGACTAGTTGCAAGTTGCAGGACAGTATTGTTGGTGAAATTATCCATGCTTTCCCTTCTATGTTGTTGTATCAGTGCAACACAGTTGTTTATGTTCATCAAAATTTGAGTGTACCTAATAGCCATTTTAGTCTATAAAATAGAATATGAGCACGGAGAAAATGCCATAAAAAAATAATTTGTAATGCAGTAGACGTAGTATGAAACCAAAGAGCTTGTACACAAACTTCCATTATCAGGCACCTCCTGCCAACTTAAATCATGAAGCTTTCCTATCATGTTCACCCAATGACGTTCCATTTAAAAGGCGCAATGGACGATTTTTCGGCGATTTGAGAACGCAGGCGGAAGTGCGCATTCGCACTCCCCCGTGTGGACTGATACAACCCACATGTGCGTTTGTTTATTAGCGCAACGGAGCGCATCGCATCTCTCGTCTCCTGTAGATTTCAGTCTACTTCTGAGTCAGCTTGAACAGTCTTTCTCCGTCTTCATTTTGTCCCGTACACTGAGGGAACTATATTATGATAGATCCATGCGCTTAGGCACGTGGAAACGTGGGGACGAGCCTGACGCGGCTGCAGGTGAGCGATAGGTGCATTTTATGATTGATACGTGGCAGGACAAATGATTTATCCACGCCACGAGGAAATATGATACAAAATTTGCTGAAAAAAATCGTCCATTCCACCTTTAACATCCTGAGGACAGAAAAAACACACATGCCTGTTCTATATTGGTGGAAAGTGTCCCCGTTGCATTTGCACTAAACCAGCTGACAATAACTAAATGACTTGCGGCGCAGCTTAATAAAACTAAAAGCAGGAAGAGCCAGCTAGCCGGCTCCTTACATAGTTTATAATCCCTTCGACTTAATTAACTTTTTTCTTTTGTCAAACAAGAGGAAATTCATAATGCTGTCAGAGGAATGGATCCACCAGCAAAAAGGAATAAAGACTGAACAATCAGAATTTAGCTTTTTGGAAATAAGATGTATTGATGACGATCCATTAAAGAAAAACAATACATTAAAAAAACATTGCTGTTGGCAAGGAGCAACATTGTACAAACGTATTTTCTGTTTTCAGATTTGTATGTGAAATTATGTCACATGTCCAAATGGGGGCAAGCGATAATTTCCCAGTAATGAGCGTATGGTATTTTTTTTTTTTTTTTTTTTTTCAATTGGATAATAAATTAAACAATTTACATCAAATAAATCAACCCTTTACATTTCCAATTTAAGTCTGAATGTAATTTTTTCCATTTGCTTGATGGGGGTTACAATTTCAGTCCAGTTCTTGATTGTTTGTGAGGTTTCATTTCTTCGTGATGGCCTTTTTTTCCCACCGCCAAAAGTACATTCCAGAGATATCCTATTATTGTCTCCTTGGCAGGAGTTTTGAGGCCCAAATAAATAGTCCTAAAATAAAGGGGGATGGGAATGTCAAAAACTGTCTGGAGTGCCTTGTTAATTTCAGTCTAATATTTTTGAGCAGCATGACGTGATAGTGATTTGCCTCCTGGCTGCCAACGTTTTTCCAGCAGTTAGCATTTCCTTGAATGATGGAATAATGTGTATTTGACATGGTGTTATTAAAAACGTGACACATTTTCCAGCAAATTCCTCACTCTTTGTTTGTCAAAACAAGGTTATCTTCTATTGCCCATTAGTTTTTATTAAAATATTTAGGCCAAAAAAAAAAAAAAAAAATTGTATTTCCGGTTAGTATTATTTTTATTGTCAGTAGTAAGCAGGTTTTTATTTCAACCTGGAGAGACTCAGACAAACACCGAAAAGATTGTTTAGCAATCTTTATTACGAAGGTTATTTGGCGCTCAGACCCTGACGGAAGACATAGCATTTATGGGCACTCCATAATCTAATTGAGTTAGATGTCTCCCCCCAGGGCCTGGAGACTGGTGGTGGTAGATGTGGTGAGAGGGTGGAGAGGATGATTTGGATGAGAGGGATGCAGAGGTGGAGAAAGGGAGGTGGTGGGTCACAGTACGGTCTGAAGCGGCCGAGCCAACTGCCCGAGGGTTTAAATGGGACCGGCTGTGCGCTGATTGGGAGCAGAGGAGGTGCAGAGGAGGTGCAGAGGAGGTGCAGAGGAGGTGCGCCGTGCCGAGGAGTGACTTGGGTGCGTTGATTGAGGATGGGGAGCAGGTGCGAGGAGCGATGTCCCGGGAGTACCCCGTCCTTAGACCCTCCTTCTCGGTCAGGAAAAACTACAAAAACCTCCTTGGGAAAAAGTAGAAACCTGGAGGAGTTCCGTGTGAAGGAGGAATCTGACTCTCACAGACGGACAGACGGTCGCCCGGCTTGGGTGCATTGATAGAGGCTGGGGAGAGGTGCCCTGGCATGGTGGTCGACGCAGATGATGTTAGGTCTTCCAGGTGAACTTACCTGGCTTACCTGGCTTCATTTTTGTTACCATAATTAGGCTATAGAAACACAATGTAGGCTTTTATTAATAGCCTAATATTGTTTATCATATACAAATGTACAATATGAAAAGGAAAGAGAAAATCTGCTATTTAGCTAGACCATTTAATACAGCTGAGTATTTTGAAAATAAAATATACTGGCCACAACTACGCTTAAATGATGAAAGTTGAGCTTAACCAGAACTTCCTCTCTCCCCTTCCTGCTTCTTGCCTTGACTCTCTCTCCATCCTTTGCATGCACAGCTGGTCGCTTTCCGTCGCCCGTCGGCGCTCTTCGGTTCTCTTTTCGGCGCTTCGGCGGGATCAACCCTCACTGCCTCTGAGATTGACCGGTAGGTCGCGATTGACGTAATGGGCACCCCTAGCTTAACAGTTAACACACATCCCTGTGTTTTACTTGAGGAACAACTTCCGAACAAGAGCATGTTGAATATTCTCTTGACGTAATCCAAATCTCGCGAGCAGTTGCGACAACTTGTGAGACTTCGGGAATTCAGAAATGGCCGCCATTGACAGTGATGCATGGCAGTGTGTACGTCTTTTCCAGGGAGAATTTTGCAATCTATGGAAGGTTTAAGATGGTCTAGAACGAAAAGTATATAGTATGTGAGGGCTAGATTTTTACGAGTCCAGTACCAAATCACCAGGGTTTTGTTTTTTTTGGACCTGAACCGAATCGTTTTTACAAGTCCAGAACCAGTCCGGCGTACCCGTACCCATCCCTAGGTTGTATACAATATTCCATATTCAGAATTGAGTTTGGTCTATATGAGGCACAGTCAAGTCGATCCTTCCTCTCTTTAGATATTAAGGATATAATGGCTTCCTACCAACTCGCAGGGATCAGTGCTTTTTGAAGGACTCAGTTTAAAGTTGGTAAATGCAGAGGAGTAAGTGTGTAAAATGCAATATACCATTCTGAGGTGAATCCATCACTCCTCGGACATTTATTGCACTTAGAATTTCAGCAGTTGTTTTTTCAAGTTGTTATTTTAAGAATTGTTCTCACTTCCTGTTGTTTTCTAAGCTTCCAAGCTAATAATTTTGAGAATTAATTAACCACTTTCATAATATTTTTGTTTGATGCGGAGCATTTTTGAAAATGTATTTCTTGTAAAGGCCAGGTCATTCATTTCACCTCGTGTCTTTTTAATTTCCTCCAGCATTTGAGGATCCTTGTTTTTGATATGTTTAGCTTCTGACAGTTTAGTTTTTTTCTGCCTTTTTGGCCAGGGTGACAGCAAACTGCCTTAGCTGCATCCCACAGAATGGGTGAAGAAACTTTACCATTGTCATTTTTTACTTCTTCTTTTCTGTTTCAGATCAACAGTGGAATTATCACCTATGTTTTGGCCCTATCTTTGCTGAAAATAAAAAAAAAATAGTCTATTATAGTATAGATCTTATATGGGTTGGAAAAAATGTTATATTGGCGGACATTAGGATTTATCTCTCTCCAGATATCATTATGAATTTACAAAATGTATTGTTTATATATTAACCAGTACTTTGCAAGTTGGAGACATTGCTGACACAAACAAGAGTTCCCTCAGAGTTGTTTCTGATCAGATCTATAACTTTAGTATAGAAAGTGAGGTCGCTTCCCGGTGGACCATATACTACATTTATTAAAGTTAGACCACTAAAAGTTGAATGGAGGATTTTTTGCTTTTTGTCCTTTTTTTTTTTTTTTTTATGCGCATGCGCACACTCACCCCCACCCTCCTGTTCTTTCCAAGAGGCCGTCTGCTATCCCACCTCGTGCACTAGCACGCAACAGCTCCGCTGTTACTCGTGCGTTTGTTTATTAGCGCGACGGATCGCATCGCATCTCTTATCTCCACCGATTTCCTTCTCTTCTGAGCTCGACCCAGTCTTTCTCTGTCGTCCCTCAGCCATTTTTGTACTTCGCGGTCCGAAGCGTGAAGCTACACTGAAGGAACTCGCTGCTAGCTTCACTAAACACACCGGCATATCAACCACGCATGCGCAGCCAGGGGAATGCGTTGATATCCTGGGAACGAGCCAGAATGAGCCTGCAGGTGTGCATTAGCACGCAGGGAATGATTAACATGTGGGAGAACTACTCAGCTGTCCACGCCAGGAAATGATTGGTCGCCAAAAATCCTCCATTCAACCTTTTGATAGTTTCTTTGACCAGTCCAAATCTGCCATCTTTATCTTTGTTCAAAGGCTATTCTGCTTGAGATAAATATAGCCACCCCCCTCTTATGTTTGCCCCGTATGAGGAATATTAAAGTATTTTATACCAAAATGTATTATTTTTTTTTTTTTAATGGGTCAATATTTTTGTTGATAGCACTTGATCAAACGTTTCGCCACTTTGCACTCCAGCACCGTCTGCGGTGTGGTCCCTTGCTCTGCCCCGTGTAAACTCATGAAGCAGCGACATGAAACAATTTGTTCTTGCGCTGACTGTAGCTTGTGCAGTTGACTCGAGCAGTGTGGACCTCCGTGTGTAATGGACCGGTTGTTCAGAGTGTTTATCCAGTCTTGTTGAAATTACTGGGCTTCGTCCGACACACACACAAACATACACACATGTCCATGACTCGTGTTGCTCCTGGAGACATTCTGTGGTTCAAAAAACCCAGAAATAACCTACTGTGGCAAAAAATAATCATGGAAATTGATAACCGGTTAATCTTGACATCCCTAGCTGTGAGACGCCTTGATGCTGCCATGTTTATCACGCTGTTTATCACTAAGGGAGTCGTATCTCTCCTTCACTGTGGAACTCCTCCAGGTTTCTACTTTTCCCAAGGAGGTTTTGGCCAGGCCGAGAAGGAGGGTCTAAGGACAGGGGGCTTGGGAAATTTGTCTAAGGACACAAGATGCTGGGACATCCCGTTCCTATGAACATTGTTTAATCTATTTTTCACTGTCGGCTCCCCGAGGCAACTACTGTTGTGATTTTGGGCGTTACAAAATAAATTGAATTTAATTGAAGTGGTGGAACTTCAAGTTAATAGGTCTTGGGTGTTGGTTCGGAGCAAACTTGGGAGCCACGGAGTGATGTGCATTGTCAAACTTTATTTTCCCAGCTTTTGTTGGAAGTTTTAGATAGATATAGGGGTTCCATCCTATAAATTTGACCACATCTTTCCCTTCAGTGTCGTCAGATAAAACAGATAATTCGCAGATTACCTCTGCGATTATGATTCTCAAGTTCGCCCACTTCGTTAGTCAGGATCGATGCGTACCTGGTTTGTCAAATCTGCCACTTTGGCTTGCAGGGTAGAGGCTGTGTCTTTGCATCTACTGTCTTTGTAATCTTATCAGTTATCTCTAGCTTAGCTGTAGTATGACCAGTCTGATTCTCGGTGGCGTTGTTCTTCTTCAGTTTCTCAGACGTGTTCCCAAAATAAGCGTCTGAGCTCATATGTCCCAAGCAGAAGTATCAAATCTCCCCAGGTGATCTCTTAATATAGAATGATACATCCCCATAATCTGACCCATAATTTGCTTTATACCAAAGCACAAAATTGTGCACTATTCAATAAAATTTATTTTTCCAATGAGGAACTGTCCATAAATGTGTTCAAAGCTCAGAAAGACTGGAGGGTCTGGGTCTGGAGGGTCAGGGTCTGGAGTCTCAATAGCTGATGATTAGTTATATTCTCTCCCCCTTCCGATAGAGAGAAGCTGCGAGAGTCTCCATCTAGACCAGCGGGAGCCCGTTTCTCCAGCGGGGAAGAACTGCGATTCTCTGCCTCAAACTTGCAAGCTATGTTAGCCTCGTTAGCTTTGTTAGCTTGCAATGCCGGCAGTTTTCGAATGGGGCCTTGGGCCGTCAGCTTTGTTTGTTTTGGTCCCGTAGTGTTACCAAACCTGTGCCTTCCTTGTTTATGCATCTCTCACTCTTCTTATTAAGTGGGTCAAACAGTCATTTTAAAGTGCATCTTTAAAAGATAATATAAATGCAAATAATGTATAATGTGTGTCTTTTAACATGAGACAACTTTTAAACCAACTTTGTAGTTTTAAATCAGTTCATTTTGTGTTTTCCGCCAAAGAGTATATTGTAAAAGCAGCACAAACTGACTAAATT
Organism: Eucyclogobius newberryi; assembly: GCF_026437365.1. Taxonomy (NCBI): domain Eukaryota; kingdom Metazoa; phylum Chordata; class Actinopteri; order Gobiiformes; family Gobiidae; genus Eucyclogobius; species Eucyclogobius newberryi. The sequence continues at coordinate 23,531,317 of NW_027315723.1, read as the reverse complement.
AGATCACAGTGCATTGTCTGTGGCTAGTAAGAATTTTATTTCCCTTCAATCTGAGCCAGCGCTCTGATTGACCAAACCCGGGCAGAATGCTTGTGTCTTTAAATTAATGCTAACCCGAAAATCCAGCACTCCAGATTGAATACAGCTGATATACTTCAAATCTGTTGTTCTTTAATACTGAAATATGTATGCTGGAAAATGTGATGATTCTGATGTTTAGCTATTCATAACACATCTCCATGCAGTCATGAGCAGATCTGTGCTGTTATTTCACAAACATGCATAGAGTGGGTGGCCGGATGTTCTTGTGTGGGAGAAGTTGCATTATATGGAGCCAATACATTTTGAACACTCTTTATTCAGTTCTGTTCTGTATCTTTGGTCGAGTGAAAATATGGGGGAATATATGAATGAGGCTGCTGCAGACTACTGCTATTTACTGCACGGAGGAAGACATCACAGGACTTAACTCAATTAGACAAGAGGCAATGCTACTGCAGCCAATCACTCTGTCATGTTTAAATGATCATAGAGCTACACAACATTCAATTATGAAGCAGAATATAGTGAAAAGTATGTCCCTGACTGCCAAAGAAAATCAATTCCAGTTTGAAAGGTCTAACTGACTAGTAATCTCAATAATAATCCATCAATCCATTATTATTATTTTCATTAAGAAGAAGAATATAATAATATAATAATGATACATCAAACTCGCTTCTAATTACAAGGAAACTAAATAATAGAAGAACAATTAACAGATGTTAATGTAACAGAGCAATGAAATGCAAGTTTGAACAGATATTTTTTGAGCAGTGAAGTTCTGTGAGTTCCTGATGCATTGTGGGAGTTGTGGGGGGTTGGGTCAGCTGCAGCGAAGGCTTGGCCTTTGTGGAGAAGTGAGAGGGGTCATCTGATCTGAGGCAACGGGTGGGACAGCACTTTTGAGGCTGGTGAGATTGGGACAGATTATGGAGGGACTGTAGGTGATGAGGAGGAGTTTGTCAGACATGCAGTATTTCAATCTGAGTCAGTGGAGTTGTTTTAGAATAGACCCAGCTTGAACCTTGATTAGGAGTGTGCATCTCTGGGTGAGATACCAAACTAATAATAGTAATGCCTTTGATTATTATTGCTTTTCTTCACTTCAAGTTTGGTGGTGGTGAGCTACGTCTACCCTGGGAAAGACTGAAAGAAGTGTGGCTGCATTCACGCACACACACCAGATTCATATAGCCAAGACCAAGAACCTGTATAGACTAACCTAGAGTCACGGAGTCATTTCGAGTCACAGCTGCCCCACTGTGGCACCTGTTTTTTTCAGTGGTTTCATATCCAAGTACTCATCTGGCCCAAACTTGCTTAGCGTCAAAGATCTGACGAGATCGGGCACTGACATCAAACTCTTAAATGAAAAAAAATAGATTTTCTTAGCAACCAAATCCCAATTTCATTTGATCACAATTTGTTTTCAGAAGTAGATTTATTTTAAAAGGTGATTTATTTATTTTGACACAGGGCAGACTATGTTTATATGTCGTCATATTGCTTGTGCCTGTGCATCTTTTTTTAAACATCTTTGAAATATCAACATTTGAATGAATATTAATACATCACTATTATACACTGTATTTTGATTAAGAATAAGATTTTTGTCTTTGCAGATGTGCACTTAATTTAAACCTAAAAATATATTTTTTCTTTCAGGCCATGGAACCAAAGGGGTGTTCGAGCTGCTGGCGGGCTGGAGGAGGACGAGGGAGAACCTTCCTTTCAAAGAGCGTGTAGCGGATGCATTTGCAGACGTGATGGTCTGCTACACTATGACCAGCTCCCTCTACATCATCACCTTCGGCATGGGAGCGAGCCCCTTCACCAACATCGAATCAGTCAAGATCTTCTGCCAGAGCATGTGCGTGGCAATCCTGGTGAACTACTTTTACGTATTCTCTTTTTATGGATCTTGCCTGGTTTTTGCCGGACAGTTGGAGCAGAACCGCTACCACAGTGTATTCTGCTGTAAGATCCCTTCAGTGGAGTACCTGGACCGCCAGCCCACATGGTTTAAAACGATGATGAGCGATGGGCATGACTTGTCAACACACCATGACAGTTTGCCCTACCAGAACCACTTTATCCAGCACTTCCTCCGCGAACACTACACAGAATGGATTACTAACACTTATGTGAAACCATTTGTAGTGATTCTGTATCTCATCTATGCCTCTTTTTCATTCATGGGATGTTTACAAATTAGTGATGGATCCAACATTGTAAACTTGCTTGCTAGTAACTCTCCGAGTGTTTCATATGCATTGACCCAGCAGAAGTACTTCAGTAACTACAGTCCAGTGATTGGATTTTACATTTATGAACCAATAGAATACTGGAACTCTACTGTGCAAGAGCACCTCAAGACTCTGAGTCATGGATTCAATAAAATATCTTGGATGGACAACTTTTTCCATTACTTACGGGTGGTGAACGTGAGCGCGTCCACCAAAAGTGACTTCATCAGTATCCTCAAGGGCTCGTTCCTACGCAGCCCGGAGTACCAGCACTTCACTGAGGACATCATCTTCTCCAAGAACCGTGAGACAGATGAGTATGACATCATTGCCTCGCGTATGTACTTAGTGGCACGGACCACAGAGAAGAAGCGTGAGGAGGTGGTGGAGCTTCTGGAGAAACTTCGGCCACTGATGTTGATTAACAGCATCAAGTTCATTGCCTTCAATCCAACTTTTGTCTTCATGGACCGTTATAGCTCCTCTGTCATCTCGCCCATTCTGACCTCAGGCTTCAGTGTGCTCACCATCCTCATCCTCACCTTCTTCCTGGTCATCAACCCTCTGGGGAACTTCTGGCTCATCCTGACGGTCACCTCCGTGGAGCTGGGGGTGTTGGGTTTGATGACGCTCTGGAATGTTGGCATGGACAGCATCTCAATCCTGTGCCTTATTTATACCCTCAACTTTGCCATGGATCACTGTGCACCACATCTGTACAGTTTTGTACTAGCGACAGAGCACACGAGGACGCAGTGCATCAAGCTGGCTCTGGAGGAGCACGGGGCAGCCATATTGCAGAACACTTCCTGCTTTGTGATTGGGATTATGCCCTTAGTGTTTGTGCCTTCCAACCTGACCTACACACTGTTCAAGTGCTCCCTGCTCACAGCAGGCTGCACGCTGCTACACTGCTTTGTCATCCTCCCCGTCTTCCTAACCTTCTTCCCGCCTTCCAAAAAGAGACACAAGAAGAAGAAACGGGCAAAGCGGAAAGAGCGGGAACGTGAGAGGGAGCGGGAACGGGAGAGAGAGAGAGAGAGGGAAGAGATCGAGTGCATAGAAATCAGGGACAATCCTGATCATGTGACTAATGTTTGAATAGTCAGCAGTGAGTATCCGTAGGTATTCATGAGTTGATGTGACAGAAGTGCTCTCCAGACACAAGAGTCTCTGAGCGGGAGTCAGAGGTGTCCAGTTGAGGTCGTCTTCTCTCCCAAACAGTAGCAGCTCCACTGGTAGAGCTCGCCCAAACGGTCAGTCACAGTGCTTCTCCCTGGACAGTGTATCTCATTTGCAAAAACAGAAACATGTTCATAGTCTCAAACTTATTTCCTGAGCAGCTGGTGTATTCCCCAACTCTTGATTAAAGAAATTAAATTGATTTGTCAAATTCTGCCCATTATAATTTGTTCAACCAGAGACATACAAAGAGATGTAGAGAGCGGAAATAGCAGTCACTAAAGCCAAGGATGTCCGATGATGGAAAGGTTTAGCTTATCACAAAACTGTGCAGAAGGTGCATCTTACACTTTCCTGCAACATTTTAATTAAATAGAAAGAAAAACAACCATATGGAAAGGGAGATACTCTGGACTGAAAGTACACCGCATGCTTTTTCTTGAACTTCAAACATGTCTGATCCATCAGACTGGGCAGATGGCATACACTGTGTCCATTTTGAAAAACAATTTCACATTGCATCGTGTGAATTTAACAGTTATTTTATGTAAGCAGGGAGAGGTTGTGTGAGGGGCAGGGCAATGGAGGCAGAGCTGCAGTGGGCTGCCAAGTCAGATTAGTCTGCAGCAGTGACTTTGCACCAGAACAGTCAAACCAAAAGACAGTTTGTAAGGCCAGAACACTTGAGTGTGTTATGAATATGAAGATATGTGAGTATGAATAACATGGCATTGATACAGGTCCCAATGTGGTTTCTCTGTCTCTTAAGTTATTTATGATTTGAGCTGATTGGAGGATTTTGCTGACTGGTTAAAGCAGAGTTCACTAAACCCTGGGAGAAGACAAAATGTCGAATGAGAGACTTTCGAGTCCCTTCTTTCATAACTTAATCTTTTGCCGTTTGCACCATGGGCCAAATACCAAGAAAAAACTATGTAGAACATGTTTCACTTTAATAATTTTGTTCTATTGTGGGAGTATTTGCTTCTGTAGATTGTTGGAATACACAGACACTGTGCTGAATGTAGCAAATTTAAAAGCAAAGCTATTAGTTATTACAGAGCAACCTCACCGAAGATTAAAACACTATCAATTATTTTATTTCCAAGACAACAATCCAAACAAGGCCATCAATAATTTTCTGAAATATCTACTTTAAAAAGTAACTACTACTAATATTCATAATACAACTGCCAACCTGCCAAGTGCCATGTCACACTGGCTCTGCTGCAGATGTAGCTCTTACCGGTCCAATGTCACCACCTGACAGAGGAAACAAACCAACTGCTGATCTAGCTGGAGAACTCATGTTCTTATAGGGACATAGTATCATTCTTGTTTTATGAAGAATATCCCCAAGTGTTGAGTGTTCAATGATCAACTGCACATTGCCCTACTTAGAAATGTTTGGAACGCTATCGGTAGCATCCGCAGTGGCTGTCAAGTGCTGTAGAAGCCATGTTAACTTTGTATAGTTAGAAGGCATGAAATGTTGATAAAATGAAACTGGAAAATAATGCAGAATTAGACCTTAAAAGATTGACTTCCCCAAATCGGACAGTTTGCATGGCACTGTAATGTATGTATGCATGTATTTCCTTTGGTATGAAGTCTGTGAACTTCTCTCATTTGCTACTCTACCTTTAGTTTGTTGTTCAAGCATCTTCTGTAACATCATGTGCGACCTAAGCTGAAATGACTTGTTCTGTCCAACCAAGTCAGAGGATATTCATCTGTAAAATATATGTAAATTTCTCTTTTATATATTTTCTAAGAAAATATGCTAAAGAAACATTTTTAATGAAAGAGTTTTATTAAAAAATAATAAAATGAGGGAAAAAGTCTATCACTGTAGGCCAGTAATAAACAGTGGAATGTTACCTGTACTAGCTCTTATTTCCACACGACGGATTAAATGTCTGTTTATAAAATCACTTTTCTAAAGAGGAAACTGTGGCACATTGTATTAGTCTGAGTGAGAATGGTCCATTTTAGTATTCATAGAATACATTCATTACTACATCATGGTTCTGTACTATAGTTTTATGGAGGCACGTGGCTGAGCCCCTCGCTCACCTCAGCGAGGGGCTCATAGACAGTACAGTCTATGGTGGGGCTTCCGTGTGGAGTTCCCTTATTTCCCCTTGTCTGGGACGTTTTCATCCACTTTACAAAAAACATGCAAATGAACCCTCCAGATATGTACTCTACTACTCATATGTACTCAATATCACATTTTATTATATAGTGATTTATTATTACCTTTTTATTATTACACATTAGAATAATTACACACACTTTTTCTTGCAACTGATGACAGGGGAAAATGCAGCTATACTATATTTAATAATAATAATTAATGCACCATTATAACTTGAAATGGCTTGATTTGTTGATTAATTTAAAACGCCTCATTTATGCCATTTTAATTTGGATTGATTGCCCTCAGGCAGCTCCATCACAAGCTACAAAAACAAACTGATATTAATGCAGCCATATATGCACCACTTTCTGATGCTAGCAAAACTTTCATTACTATTTGTGCAATAATATGCAATTCAAGTTTCTCAACTTGACTGAAAGTTGTCTTGAGGACTGTGGAATACAAAGAATTAAAGCTTAAAATAGATTAACTAATGTGTTTGCATCCTGAAATAGTATTTTAGCCAGTGCTATTCTGTTCTAACTATTACGTCCAAACAATTAAGACACAAGGGATAGAATTTGATGACAATTAAGATTACTGACATGAGGGTCATTTCTATGTCCCTAAATACCAGAGTAAATAAGAATTGTGTCTGTGATCTACTCCCACAGTAAAAGGACGACACTCACATGTTTATTGGGGCTCATCGATCTTGCATGTCAGCCAATAATGCCACAAAACACCCTCCATGAATCATCTTTGAATCTGATATTTAAAGACATTTAGTTCAGCACTTTAAAAATCTGATCCTTTTACACATTTACATAATGTTTCAAAACATTGTCCCAATTAGGCAAGCAATATATTTGGTTTTGGTATTGCATCTAAGAATGTATTTACACTGACGTATGTCTGTGATTAGTCATGTTTTCCTGTTCATTTTGTTTGTTTGAAAAGTACTAAACTGTTTGTTTTGCCAAAGTCTGAGCCTTATACTGTAAACTGACTTTAAATGGGATACCACTCAGTGAGACTCAGTATGGATTCACATCACTTTCAATTTATTTATGAACCTTTATTTAACCAGTGAGATCAATTTACAAAAGCCCCAAAGATAGCATTACCTTACAGTAATGTTTGTTTTATTGTTTGTGTCTACTGTTCCTACTACTACTGTTCTACAGTGTTCTCTGTCAGGAAACATGATTAGCATCTAACAATTCAAAGGGAGAACTTTGTTTAAAATGTCCCAAGCTCGATTATAATGAAACTTTAGTCCCTCTGGTTTAAGATCTTCCTTTTGGTGACGTCAGCTTTATTTTCTCCGATAATATCGGAGAAAATAAAGCTGACGTCACCAAAATGAGTCATTTGTTTTACCATTAATGTTTTGAGTATTGTCCAAATGAGTAGTGAGCTGAGTGGTGTTCCATTTGAAAGTGTTGTTCTAGTCTGTGTTCCTATGTACTCCGTGGCGTTGCCTTGCAGAAATGTTGTTGTGCCGTGTGTTTAAGAAAGAGAGCTCTAACATTGCAGCGAACATGACGAACCGAGCACTGGAGCTGAACTGTGAAGAGACTGTTATAATGTCTGGGACAGCGTGTGCGTGAGTGTGTGTGCGTGAACAAGTGAATGGCGATATGACACATTTGAGAGTAAATACAGTGGGACACAAAACAAAGGGTGTTGTTGATTATTTCTGACACACACAAACCAAACCCTAACTCACAGTAACATTCTGAAGTTATGTTGAGTTCATAGTAGAGGTCACGAGAAGTTACATTAGTCAACAGTTTGGCGGTAAATGCACAAAAAAAGCTTTTTATCAAGGTATGGCCTGTGTTGTTGTACATAGACAGCGTACAATGTTACCTCGATGTGGAAAGATACCAGGTGGGCAGGTTGATGTTACAACCTACAAAAACTTACCAGTGTAGTTGGATACTTGTCATCAAACACGTTTCCGTTATATATTTCATTTAATGGGAATAGTAACAATTAAACCTACCTTTATTCTAAGCACCACTAACACTGTCCAACCACAGATCATCCTGCACAAACAAGCACACACTCTCCTCTTCAGACAAACACTTATACGGTACATACACACAAACACACACACGCACGCATACATACATACATATACATGCAAACATACAGTACATACAGCACATACCTACATTTCTCTTAGTTTTGTGCTCATTTGAAAACATTTTCTATGCAGTCTAATTAATAAGTAAATTAATACCCAAATAAATAATGCATTGGATTTCAGATGAGGCTATGACTGCAAAGCACTGTGGGTAAATACATGCCTGGGAGCTAAAGTAACGTAAAGCTAAAGGACGTAAATGTGGTAAATCAATGTGTAAAATATTTTGACAAAGTTTTGGGTTTCAGTACAACGGAGTATAAGGGCCAACCCAATTTTTTTTTTAAATTGCGGGGCTCTATGAGAATAAACTCATAACATATCAACGTTAAAGTCAAAATTTTATGAGATTAAAGTCGAAGCCAGAAAAAAAGTCCTACATTTACGAGAATCAACTCGTAATTTATTGAGACTTAACTCGTAATTTAACGAGAATAAAGTCATACATTTATGAGAGTAAAGACATAGTTTAGGGGCCGGTGTCAATGTTCCGATTCAAAGTGACGTGAGCAGTTCACTTTCAGCACCACGGTCAGGACGCACAAGAACGGGCTTGGATGAGTTGACAGTTTAGAACTACATAAAAGCTGCAATAGATGTTAAAGTGTTTCCTGGCCTTTAAAACAATGTCTTACGTGTGTGTTTATTACAAGACAAGACACTGCGTTTAGCAGCACCTTTGCTGTTACGCATCATTCACTGACAGTTGGATAAATGCTTTACTTTCTCCATGGTGCAGCCGTAGTGCATCATGGGCTCAAACAGCCGTGCTCCGTGCCACAGCCGCCTGGAGACAGGAGGAGCAGCCTCTCTGTTATATTCACACATTCTCTGCTCCTCTATTGCACAATCACTATTCTTAAGTGCTCATTGTGGATTTTACTACTGCCCCTGTAGTGCTCCGAGTAGTGCGCACTGGGAAGCTAAAGTTTTACCCACAGATTCTAACCTTTTTGTCATCCCTTGGACAAACTCAGTAAAACACACAGAACACAAACATCTGTCTGCGCTTCCTCTCAGCTCCTCCTGACGCCCAGATCGTGTTTGGCACAGCCAAAAAGCGATATGTTTCACGTACACGCATCATCCATACATCATCCAGTCCCTGGCTGTGGTGCTGAAAGTGAAACGCGTATCAGACCCTGAATCATAAAATGTTGATATTATTCTCATATTTTGATTTAATTCTCATAAAATTATTATTTTTAATTTAATAAAATTATGACTTGAATATCGTAATTTTAAGATTTTTCTGGCTTCAATTTTAATCTCATAACATTATGATGTTAAAGTCAAAATGTTATGACTTTATTCTTGTAGTGACCGCAATTTTTTTTGTTCGGGTTAGCCCTTATACTCAACATTTTGAGGACTTTTCTGGAATATTCTGTTTTAAATTATTAGTCACAACAGCAGCATTTTGAAACTCGGGGATGGAAACCAAATCAAATACATATAAGCACAACACCATGAGGTGAAGAGTGTAAAGAAATTAAATACATTGGTTTCACTGTATAACAAGGCATTTATAAATGTTTATTAATCATTCACAAAAAATAAACTAATAATTCATGTTAATGATTTGTCTGTACATAATAAGTGAATGAGTTATAAACATGTGTAAATACTGTGTATATATTCCTTATTATAAAGTGTGACTAATACACTTCCTGTGGTGATGGGTCTGCAGGGGAAGTGGCTGCTCTGCGCTTCACAGCTGCTTTGTTGTGCCAAATGCCGAATATTTTTGGATCCCACCTTGTCTTAATCCTGTGGTGAGTCTCTTATGGATTATTCATGTTGACTCCCCCTCCTCACACACAGCTCACTTCTCACCTTTTCTGCTCTTCCCTTTGACACCACGGCTTTTCCCTCAGCAAGGTGTGAGGTGGAGGACAAAGTGCAAATGAGTAACATTTCACTTATTATCACACGCAGCTGAACACTTCATAGAGGAAACATATTGTTGTACAGGAAAAGATGTTGCCTAAGATTTATCAGGGACTTTGCAATATTTGTTGAGCAATTTGATTCTACTGCATGTATCAATTCATGTGGATCAGTGAAGATCTGCAAAGCACTATGGGTAAATGAGCCAATTGCTAAGTTGGTTTTGATCACCTTTTTTATTTATTTATAAATGTATTTAGCATTGAAACCAATCACATTTAAACAATTCATCCAGGCAACTCATATGAAGGATGTGAAATCTGTGCCATCGACACCTCCGACCACCACACACTCGACCGCTTACACACCAGGCTCGTACTAGGACACTTGCCTAAGGAAACAACAACAGGTGGCTCTCGTGGCCACAGTGTGGCCCCTGGTGTTCCAGCGCTCTTCCATCCAAAACTGACCAGGCCCAACCCTCTTTACAAGACGAGATCGGGCATCGACAAGCAGGTAAGACCAGGCAAAACACTAAATTATTATGAAAACCTTATAGATATAGTTGGCATGGGAACGCCCTTTTACAGACCTCTGTGGGGGAAACCGGAGTTTTATCATCCACTGTTCAACAACTACAAGAGCAAACTCCGACTTTAGGAATTATATTATACAAAATACAGACACAGAGATATGAAAAATAGTTTAGATGAATTTAGAGTCAATTTAAAGCCCACATTAGTTCTCCTTTAGGCTGGTCCTTGTTTAAAGTGAGTATAGCAATAGCGTCCTATATTAGATGTGATTTAGCTCTAGTTTAGAGCTAGTGACTAGTCAGTCATTTACAACTTGACAGAATCCTGACCGAAAGGGTTTGCGCTGAAGTAAAAATGATGTATAATGCGCCCAACCCTATTAAACAATAAAACACAAGAATTCTAAGAAAAGCAGCTTATCAGCAGAAAACGTTTGCGGTTCCAGAACATAAGTCTCAATTTGCAGAAAAAAACCCTAAACATTACACATGGATCATTCCAGAGCTCTATAGTTTCATACCCCCTTTTAAAGACTTCTATTATAGGATGTTTTAATTCATATACTAACCCCTTTAACAGAAATACAATTACTTTTATTAGTTTAAGTTTTAATAATTTTGAATATGCATGTTCTTCTAAGGTTACGCTGACTCTCTTTGTTCAAATAATAAAGTATATGATCATATCCTATACATCACGACAGGTGTTCTGACTAGATCAAAACATTGTCATTTTTTTTAACTTGGGAAAAAAAATAGGATTTGTGCATAATATTTGTTTGATTCTTCTGGAGTAGAAATATAAGATTGGATGAGATCTGGGAAAACAAGTATTTCATCATTTATTAGTAGAGCATAATTCATACACAAGGCAATTCAAAGTGCTTCACACAACAGGAAAAAGCATTAAAATCACACAAAAGACCCAGATAAAGACAAGAGAAGAATGCAAGATTTTTTTTTTTAACCTAGATTTAATCAAGACTCAGGTCTACTGGGTTAAAAAAAATGCATTCTTCTGAGGCATGTATAATCATTACGCTTAACGGCAGATTTCATTCAGATGCACCCTCAGTCTGTTTGTTCTGGGCCTGAGTCTGGCAGGAGTAGCCCTGCAGTGAAGCAAATCTCCACCATGTCTCCCTTACAGTAATTAACTAAGAGATGAATTTGACATATACAACTAAGCAAAACAAAATTGATAGCAACTTCCCTCTGCAACAAATTGCATCAATCAAACTGTCTTTTAGCAAATTAGCTAAATGCTCAGCCTCCTCTTGGACACAATGGATGCACTGGGCCGCTTCCATGTCTAAAAGTGTCGAGTGATTAGGACTAGAGGAGGTGGAGAGTGTGGGTGCGTGGTCAGCAAGTTGAGGTCAGCTCTGGCCAAAAGAACAAGCTGTAAATGCAGACTTTATAGTGAACTGCAATGGTTTACAGTCAGTTGTGATATTGTGCAAGCCCAGCATTCAAAATCACACATGAAATAAAGTGAATGTACAGTTTACTATCCACTATGTGTCTGATGCTCTGAAAAACAAATCATGCACTTGCCATTTGTTTCTTTATTTTTGATTGTTGCAGTACAACAATGAAGTTTAACATGTATGCACACTTCTACATCTTTAAGTGTGTGTGTGTGTGTGTGTGTGTGTGTGTGTGTGTGTGTGTGTGTGTGTGTGTGTGTGTGTGTGTGTGTGTGTGTGTGTAGCGCCATCACAACTGTCCACTCAAAACTTAAGAAGACAAAATGAACATCGTCGGAGCAAATGTCCACTTGACTATGACCTCTCGCACAGCGTACTTGGATTTTTGTTTGGATGTTCAATAACCTAATAAAGAAAAGAAAAGCCATTATCAGCTTTTATCTGGCTCGCTCATGTTATGCCTCAATGCTTATACTTACAATTCTCAATAACTGCAAAGCTAAAAAAAACACTCTCTTTTTTCCAATTATAAGAAATACATGGTTTGCTGAGAAATGTGATTATTTTTTTAGCTTTTTGACTTTCAGTATAGATTTAGATGGATTGTCATCTGGAGCACTTCTGTTGAAATTCCAGCTGTGATTGATAATAGTCATTTAAAAAAAAAAATGAAAACAGCAAATGGTTCTTACATAAAGCATTCAACACACTGAATCACAACCTCTAAAAAAGGAATGATGGTGTAACAACTACATCATAAGTCTGAGAGTGAAACTATATCTGGATTCCACAAGGTTTGGTAATTGGGCCAAACCTTTTGATTGTATTTATTAATGACGTAGTTACAAAAAATAGGACTTTTGTTGTTGTTGTTGTTGGCTGTGTTCAAAACAGGAAGGGATTTAAAAACACTAAACACCAATATGGATGACAGTTGTGGCCTAAATTCTTCCTTCCTACTATATCTCCTTCTCTTCTCTGCTCTTGCCTCCATCTTCTCACTGAAATATTCATGTACAATGTGGATGTTATGTGCTGCTGTCTGCCTACACCTCCAGCTGCTCCTGTAGGTCCGGACTGAAGACCTCCAGGATGCTCTCTCTCCACACTATTCACTGGTAATCACACCAAAGAGTAAATATGACAGCAGTGGGGAGTGAGTTCACGTGAAGGAGGTGGAGCTTTATGCACAGGAAAGAAGCTACACCCAGAGATATAATCCCATTCAATATTCTGCTGCTCCATGGACTAAAGAAACATGGAACAAGTGCCCCCCCTAGTGGCACCTCACCAAACTTGCAACTCTGTAACCCTTTTTTCGCTTTATTTGCTTAATATTCTTGTTTCCTCCGAGAAAGAAGATTACATATACATTTGGCTACAATGTTCTGTTTAATACCAAAATGACGACTGTCAAAGGGAGTGTCTACAGAGCCGCTGCGTCGGGCCGAAACTGCCATGTTATCTTGTGCCGCGGCTCCTGAAACTGCTGCGCTATTTGACCGCGCCGTTTTAGACCGCGCCGGGTTAAGATTAGGGTTAGGGTCAGGGTCAGGGTTAGGGTTAAGGTTAAGATCAAGGTTAAGGTTAAGGTTAGGGTTAGGGTTAGGGTTAAGGTTAGGGTTAGGGTTAGGGTTAAGGTTAAGGTTAAGGTTAGGGTTAGGGTTAGGGTTAAGGTTAGGGTTAGGGTTAGGGTTAGGGTTAAGATTAAGGTTAAGGTCAGGGTTAGGGTTAAGGTTAAGGTTAGGGTTAAGGTTAAGGTTAAGATTAAGGTTAAGGTTAGGGTCAGGGTCAGGGTTAGGGTTAGGGTTAGGGTTAAGGTTAAGGTTAAGGTTAAGGTTAAGGTTAAGGTTAAGGTTAGGGTTAAGGTTAAGGTTAAGGTTAAGATTAAGATTAAGATTAAGGTTAGGGTTAGGGTTAAGGTCAGGGTTAGGGTTAGCCATGAGGCTATGTGGCAGTGCCGCGGTTCCTGAAACTGCGCGGCTATTTGACCGCGCCGAGGCTCTGTAGCCACGCCCATTTACAAATTGTAGCTGCCTGGCTGAATACTGACCACTGGTTTGGCTTCCTTAAAGCAACAGAATATAGCCCTGAGTTCTGTGATTTAATTTATGTTTTGTTTTTTTGTCAGTCACAATTGAAGCTGGGTTGCCAGCCATGTCAAAGTGCACATTATTCTCAGGGAGGGGCCGAATGCTGGAGAAACTATGGTTGCCGGGAAGCAGAATATTACCATGTGTTTAATAGGGACTGCACTGTTGCACAGACATATTGGGCACAAATTAAAAAAACAATACAGACTATTTTGAACATAAACATAATGGATGGATATCTATGGAGCATACTATTGGCCGCTGGGAAGAGGGCAATGACAAAAAAATGGTTGACACAGGCTGCCCCCACGAGGACTGGACAGACATCATAACTAACATACACACCATGGAAAAAGTAACGGCTGGACAAATTCTACAAACAATGAACAAAATGGGACTAATACTTCCTGCCATAAGATGCGTTAACCCCTCTTTCCATTAGATGCTACCCCACTATCTGCTAACCTTATTCTTTACTTATTCTGATTTCCCTATGGTCCTGCCCAGCCCTGCCTTCTTTTTTTATTATTTATTTATTTCAAATTATTTGTATCTTTATCATTAATAATAATAATCATAATAGTATTATTAATATTATTATTATTTTATATGCATATGAGATAATGAGTATGTGTGTATGTATATGTGGATAATAAAATAATAAATAGGAAAAAAAAAGTGTCTCACACCTAACACCACAGACTCGAGAGCTAAAGTCTGGACAACAAAAGGTATAAAGGTCTTTTAGCAGATTGTAAAGAAGAATCACCTGAGGAGCTTTGATGAGTTGAAAGAATCCTTTGGCCTGGACAAACAGGACTTTTATAGGTATTTACAAAGGAGTTATTATAATCAGGAAATAAAAAAGAATGATGACCCTTTGACTGATATATTTATTAAAGCATAAAAATCTGAACTTTCAGGGGATTACAATCTAAATGATACAAATGTATAAACAGTCTGGACAGTCACTACTGATTACATTAAGGGGAAATTGGAAAGAGAGGGTCACGCTCTGAAAGATGAAGAGTATGAAAAGTATATGTACCTCTCACTGGAGAACCAAGGGCTCACATGTTTGGAGGGAATTCTGTTGGAAAAATGTGTCTCGTTTCTTTATAACACCAAAGTCAAAGTGCATAAGATCCAGAATGATGAACAATTATATAAGCTCTGTGTAAATATTGGACCTTTCAATGGGAAGAAGTCCTCAAAAGGTTTCATCAACAGGAAGCTGAAACCTAAGCATAGAGGACATATCCAAATGTGTTTCCCTTTCGGTTTCTGGACAGGCCATGGCTCATGTTCAGCTCAGAACCTTGAATTCCAGGCTCACTGAGCTGAAGAGGCTGCACAAGCACTGACTGACTATTCAGAAAATAAGATTCAGTTGTAGTCTGTAGTTTTCAGACAGTCCTGAGACATAAGGAACATAGAAACAGCCTTCCTTCTCTGTTCTATTTCCCTTTTGTTTATTGGTTCTCTTCACTCTGTTGAGAGCCCAAGCGGGGTAACCACAGGCTGAGAGGGCATTTCGGACGTGTTTTTCCTCTTTCTTCTTGCCCTCTGAGCTGGTGGGCACACCTTGAGCTCTGTGTTGTAAGGTTCTGATCACTCCCAGCTTGTGCTGTAGTGGGTGGTCTCGAGACTGTCTGGAAAATTGCAGAGGATTTTTAGACAGCATGAAATCCCTGTTTATTTTAAACCAGGCAACACTTTAAGACAAAAACTTGTTCACCCTAACAATGTAGTTTATTCTATCAAATGCAGTGAAGAAAATTGTGAAGAGCCACTGCACAAGAGGCTCGATCAGCACAGAAGAAATGCAAGTTAAGGACCACAGAGCGCCGTGCATCTTCATCTTAAAGCCACTAACCACTCTATTGAAGACAGTGAGGTGAAGATTCTAAGCAGGGAGAAAAGAGGGTTTGAAGTTATGGTTTGAGTTAAAGAGGCAATATTTGTTGAAAAAGAAAGATCATCAATGAATAGGAATGGGGGTTTAAGAGTCAACCTTCCTGTTTATAATGGAATCTTGAATCCCTGAAGAGGTAGACGCCCAGGGCATTCGGATGCTAATCAGGTCCTCAAGGAAGAGAAAGAGAGAGCCAGGAACATAAAGGAGACTAATAGCCCATTAAAAGACTGATAGTAGATAAGAGGCTAGTTGATAGAATACAAAGAGGTATATGTTTCGGTTGAAACCAACAACTTTTTTCCATCAGGAGGCCCGCCACAGAATAGGATAAATATCTGACCTCCCGGTCTAAATTTACAGATTGAGAATGACTCTTGGATGAGTCCAGATGACTACAACTGAAACTTTTTCTACAATGGAACTGGACGAATTAGGGATTACATTGACATTCAGAAAATAAGTAAATAAGGCTCATTCGTTTATACCAGGGGTGTCAAACATGCGGTCCGTGGGCCGCATCCGGCCCCCCAGATGTTTTAATTCGGCCCGCAAAACATTGGACAGATCAGGAGCTATAGGTAAAAAAACACAGGTTAGAGTGTAATAAAGTATGAACATGACATTTGATCCACTACATAAATAATCTGTCACTAAAATAAGCTTACACTATAAAAAACAATGAGCTCATATTGAGTTTGTGCAGCAATATCAACATTTCTGTGATATCAACCTTTCATATCAGAAATCATATCACAAGTCCATGTTCCTGTTCCTGCTGCTGCAGATGTGGGCAACAGTGTCCACATAGAACTATTACTAGGCTAAATAAGACTATGTATTTGTTATATATTAATATTTTTACGTTATGTTCGGCCTGCGACACAGCCTGAGCGTCTAAATTCGGCCCGTGGCCCAAAAATTGGTTTGACACCCGTGGTTTATATAATTGTTATATTCAGCTTTATAACTTGGAGAGCTGATAGGCCAGTGTTTGAACACATTTGAAGAGGAGGGCCACATAACAGCGGTTAATACAGTAAATTATTCAGATGGATGGATTAAACACAGAGCCAGGTTTGGAACATTAGTTTTGGATCGGTATTACAAATCAATGTTTGTTATTGAGGTTATGATAGTAAACATGTATATATACCTCCATGATTATTATTGGGTAAATTCAGTCAGGTCTGAGGTCTGAAGGTAAACAAAGCTTGGTCTGGGGGTCAAAGCCATAGTTTGGACACCCCTGGGCTAGAGACTTGCCATATACTGCTATTGTCCTTCCCTTCAATTTGGAGAAAATAAAATGATAAGTCCAGCATAAATCCATATTCCAATGGGACAACAAAGGATTACCAAAAACATCTGACATAACTGCAGTTACGTCACCTGTGTTATAGAAGATAAACGTTGAATAAGAATGTAGTTCACAAAGTCGACCAATAGAGGGCAGTGAAGGATTGTCATTGCAACTGTACTTGGTAGTTCATATAAGTCTACAATCAGACACTGTTTTAAACAACAATTATATATAATTATATATTATATTATATTATATTATATTATAGTATAAAGAGTAGAACAGCTGGTCTGGAATGGTCAGACATTTGTTGGGTCTTGACAATTCCTCTCTTAAAACTGTTTTAAGAATTCATTCTTTTTTTTAATTTAGTTTTTATAAAGTCATTATTTTCCCTTTCCAATATTTCCCATCTATCCTTTCCTCTCTGTGTCATGAACATACTGGTAATCAAAATACATTACATCACATTGTATTCATACATGCTTAAACAAATGTCATGATGATGATAACTTCCAAACAGAGCCTGAGCTGAATCTCTTCCACCATCACATGGCCTTTTTCCTGATTTTCCCATTCACAGATTCGTTCAAACTCTGCCAAGGCAAAACCACATGATTTGGTAAAAAACATGCCATGGGAATTCCAAATCAGCAATTACATGTCTCTCAAAGATTGGTTTGTTTTGGAAGTCATTACACTCAGACATTAGCGGTCATATGATACAAAATTAAGATCAGAAAATTAATCATTCAGACAAAACAAACGGCTCCATTTAAACAGTCAAAACAATTAATTCTATTTAATGAGAGAATACCATTTCAAGCTGATTGGATCTTACTCTATTATCATGGTAAATGGTACAGGAAAAGAGTTTTTTACATCTGTACTTTTAGGTTTTGCACATGTTAAAGTGGAAAATAACGGTGTATTTTCTGATATTTTATTCTTTTGTATCTGAAAAATGGGCCAGAATTTACTTCCAGAATTTTCTACTGTTTGGCTTTTAACTTATCTATCTCCGTAGAAACAAGCAAGTAAAACTAGTAGGTATATGACCTACTAGTATATGTGAAGAAACACGGTCACTCACAGAAAGAATGCATGATTTTTTGTAATATTTTTGAACAATAAAAACACCTATATTGAATAAATGAAATATATACACGTTTCATCTCAATCAGGAGATCCACCACCAGAAATGAAGCCCGCGTAAGTTCACCTGGAAGACCTAACTTCATCGACCATCATGCCAGGGCACCTCTCCCCAGCCTCTATCAATGCACCCAAGCCGGGCGTCCGTCTGTCCGTCTGTGAGAGTCAGATTCCTCCTTCACACGGAACTCCTCCAGGTTTCTACTTTTTCCCAAGGAGGTTTTTGTAGTTTTTCCTGACCGAGAAGGAGGGTCTAAGGACGGGGTACTCCCGGGACATCGCTCCTTGCACCTGCTCCCCATCCTCAATCAACGCACCCAAGTCACTCCTCCCCGTGGCACGGCGCACCTCCTCTGCACCTCCTCTGCACCTCCTCTGCACCTCCTCTGCACCTCCTCTGCACCTCCTCTGCACCTCCTCTGCACCTCCTCTGCACCTCCTCTGCTCCCAATCAGCAGCGCACAGCCGGTCCCATTTAAACCCTCAGGCAGTTAGCTCGGCCGCTTCAGACCGTACTGCGACCCACCACCTCCCCTCCTCCTCCACCTCTGCATCCCTCTCATCCTCATCCTCTACCCTCTCACCACATCTACCACCACCAGTCTCCAGGCCCTGGGGGGGAGACATCTAATACAAATAGATTATGAAGTGCCCATAATCGCTGTGTCTTCCGCCGGAGTCTGAGCGCCAAATAACCTTTTTAATAAAGATTGCTAAACGGTACTTTCTGTGTTTGAGTCTCTCCAGGGTGAAATGTTATAATGCACTGTATAAGAAATACATACGTGAGTGTATTACAAGGGAAACACTGTTCCACCTATTTCTTTATAATAGTAGTTTCCAATAAAAAAAATAAATGAAAATCTAAATAAGGTTCAAGAATGACACAAATAGGACACAGGGTGAGATTTGTGGTCCTCTGTTTTTTGTTATTTATTTATTGTAATGTTTTTATTTCTGTGAATTAATTAGTTTAATATTTGTTTTCATTGTTCTGATGACAACAAAAGCAGAAATTCACTCTCAAACATTGATTTATAATAAGATATTCCTTTATTGTCCCACATCATGCAACACTGTCCAGTTTAATTAGTTAGCACTTTCCTGGTTTGTATTACCATATTTTCCGGACTATAAGTCACACCTTTTTTCACAGTTTTGGCTGGGGTGGGACTTATATTTATGCTTATACTTATACTCCAGAGCGACTTATATGTGATATTATTTGTTATTTTCACACTTGCGATGGCATTTCACACTCCAGAGTGACTTATATATGTTTTTTTCTTCTCTATTATGCATTTTTTGGCTGGTGCGACTTATACTCCGGTGCGACTTATAGTTCGGGAAATACGGTATTTGATTTGAGTCGTGACAGTACATAAACTATAATGCATTGCTTATAGTCTTTCCAACTTTACAGCTGGAACACAGAAACTCTGAGAAAACCGAAATCTGACATCCGAGGACGACGGAGCATAACTCTCACTTATAAATATGATCAAACATGGTTGAAAAGATGCCACCAGAGATCCCTTTTGTGATTCCGTCCAGACCCCCTCTAATCTGAATTTGGACTGCAGCCTGCTCTTGCTGCTTCCACCGCTCGTCGCACCAGCTGCTCCACGGTCGGAGCCTTGTTTTATGAGCCACAAATAAACGGTCGCTGTGATACATCCAGACTGCAGATGGACCAGTGCTGGAGGTTTTCGGGTTAACTTGGTTGTAATAGAGGTGAAATGCATCACCGCCAGAATAACCATGGGGCGGGTCATTGTGGAGACGAGGCTGTAGTTTGACATTTGCTGATTTCCCATTCTTACAAACATTTACAACAGTGTGCGTTCTAACTATAATGAAATGATTGAAGTGAATGAATAGAGAGCTGGTCAATAGCAGTTCAGAACATTTGGTGGTCTCTGCTTGCCCGGCTGACCAATACTACATCTGGGCCATGGTTTTATGTTCCAGAGTCACTGACGGATTAGCCAATCAGTGAAAAGTATGGGTGTTTCAGAGTCTAAAACCCCCCCCAAAAACATAACTTTAAAATCAATGTCGAAGTAAGTAAATCGGAGGTCAGAGAAGTTTTATTTTGTTCTCAGTGAAATAAAATAGATTGAAGGACGCCAGCAAAGCGAGTCGTGACTGGACAGAATGGAGGATTTCAGTCTGGATTTACAAGGCTAGTCTTTTAAGGTGATTTCTTTCCAGCTCAGACAAATTGCTGAGTGTCACTCCCCAGTCTAAAGACCCCATTTCAAGCTTACATTTGTTCTGTTCAATTAAGCCGACGGGCCAAACAATGTATACGAAAGCAAGGGGAAAGTAAAGCAGCGTTCCATCCTGGTTGAATTCATGCATTTTTCTCTCTGCATGTAAACACAAACATGAAGAATTTGAACTTCTTCAGTGATGATTTGGAGTTATAGCACTGGAATTAAAAGTAAACAACTGCCACATCAGCGTTTGGGGTCGGTTCATTTCACGCTCACAGCGGACTGGGCCCCATCCTGGTGTTGGCTCCAGGCAGTGTGCAAGGTGAGGCGCACTCTTCAATAAGCGGATTGGATCTCCTGCTGTGAGCTGTATTTTCCAGATCAGCCATTTTGAAGAAACTCAGTGGCAAGAAATACAGTAGCAAAGCTGAAGCTAATTACAATTCAGTAAGCATGACAATAGTGTATACTCTTTTGAGAAAGTTCAGTGAGCGAGTGAGTGGGTTGCAGAGGTTCCAAAA
Source organism: Eucyclogobius newberryi (assembly GCF_026437365.1). Taxonomy (NCBI): domain Eukaryota; kingdom Metazoa; phylum Chordata; class Actinopteri; order Gobiiformes; family Gobiidae; genus Eucyclogobius; species Eucyclogobius newberryi. The sequence continues at coordinate 23,510,488 of NW_027315723.1, read as the reverse complement.
CAATAGAGTGTTGTCGAATTGAATTCAGCAGTTTCTTTTGATCTCCTGTTTGCTCAATCGCTCATTTGTTCAATTGATTGATCATTTCTTTGATTGTATAATTCAATTCCTCATTCTATCAATGTTTTTTTTTTTATTTATTATCATTCAATCTTTCATTTTTGATTGATTTGATTGTTTGTTCTTTCAGTCGTCTGAACTTTCATTCGATCATGTGTTTGATCTGTTGTGAACGTGACACACATGCATTCTTACTCAGTGGAGTCACAGTCACCTCTCCACGTATCTGACCTGTAACTTGGCCTGTTGGCATCACCAGCTTATTCTCATGGAGAAATGTCATAGTGCAGCGTAGCAGCAAATCAATGACATGGATGAATTGGATGATTTTGAATGAAATTTTGTGTTTAATTCATTCACGTCATTATAATAAACATTGCAATCATTGGTTTAACTTTATTTCATCTGCTTGATTAGTAGAATCAAGATAAATAGAATTGCCAATACAAAATCATATTTAAAATGATGATTAAATCCCTCCCCACATAAAAATCTAAATGAAATGACTTTATTATTGCGAGTCTTGAATCACTACAGTAATTTTAGCTGCTGAAATCCACTTTTCTGGTCAATATTGAGGTTTGTCAAATGCTCTGGCTTTCTTCTGCCTTCGATCATTTAGACATCGAAGTGTGCAATAACAATCCATAATCTCTGAAACTCTGATAGAGTGTGGAGCAGCGGAGCATGCTGGGATAGTGTGACGACAACTGCTGGAGCTCTAGGCAGATTTTAAGAACTCGGCTCTACTTCCTAGATTTAAACTTTTCCTCAAATTGTTGTCACAAACTTTTATGCTGTAAAACTATATACATATTTACCACAGGCCGTAGTGATTAGAAAAAACATGCACCTTAAGTCCACAGTAAACTGGCTCACCTTCTTTTACTGATGACGCTCTTGTGACATAACACTTGCACTTCTGTGTATTGAAAGAGATCTTGCCCCATGTGACTATATTCCACACAGAATTAAATTTCTTCCCTTGAGCGATACAAAGATAATGTTCCAGTGAGTATCATTTTATCCATAAATTCTAAACTGGAGACATTTCCAGAAGAAGACTTGTACAAAGCTCCCTCTATTTTCATTGGCCCTGTGTCAAAATGGGATATCAAATTGCAATAATAAAATAAGTATGAAGGAAAAACATGTGTACTATTTACTTTAATAATATGGGCCCTCTAGAATAAGATAGCAAATACAAATGGGATTGAAAAAATATGCATGACACATTTCTGATATCACACTTATGTGGACAGCAGCTTATCGCTCGTTCAATCTCTGCATCGAGAATCAGAAGAAATACGATGCGGCAGAAATCTAGTGAAATAGTTTATTTGTGTTTCATTGATGTTGATTTATCTTTATGATGTTTACAGCCAAGTATATGAAATGTTCACAGAAATGACATGGTTACATTTACATGAGATACAAACCACTGGTATACAATGCACAAAAATATACGATCAATATAGACTTCATGTGTGTGCAAAGAGGCTTGCAGATTACAAGACCTGAGTCGACAAAACACCAGCCCGTCCACATCTCCTCCCAAATAATCACTGAGAGCAATGCATTCAGGTGAACTGAAGTGATTGAACCAAATCTTTGTGCTTCAACTTAATGTTTGAAAACTTTATTGAGACCAACTAATCCACCATGAAACTGTGTCATGGCTAAATGTATTGCACCTTACATTTTGTGATTGTCACTGACAGCTTAGAATTATTGTTCAAGTACAAGGCTATTAGAATAAAAATAGATTGGATCAGACCCATTATTACAAATATTGTTTTTTTTAATCAATTTGACAAGCCATAAAATAAAATAAAAACTGCCATTGTGTGACATAGAGGTGACTCTTATTATACAGATACATTACACATTACAATAGTATGACATTAATTATTGCACAATCCAAAGAGTTTATTTTCATAAAATACAAATAGTGCAATTTAATATGGCATATATAAATGTGTAACTGTACTTTTAATTTAGGGTCAGCACACTACGATACTGCAACCCCAAATAGTAAAAATAGTGTGTGCGTGTGTGTGTGAGCGTGCATGCGTGTGTGTGTGTGTGAGCGTGTGTGCGTGTGCGTGTGTGTGTGTGTGTGTGAGCGTGCGTGCGTGTGTGTGTGTGTGTGTGTGCGTGTGTGCGTGTGTGCGTGTGTGTGTGTGTGAGCGTGCGTGCGTGTGTGTGTGCGTGCGTGTGTGTATGTGTGAGCATGCGTGTGTGTATGTGTGAGCGTGCATGTGTGTATGTGTGAGCGTGCGTGTGTGTGTGTGTGTGTGTGTGTGAGCGTGCGTGCGTGTGTGTGTGTGCGTGCGTGTGTGTATGTGTGAGCGTGCGTGTGTGTGTGTGTGTGTGAGCGTGCGTGCGTGTGTGTGTGTGTGTGTGTGCGTGCGTGTGTGTATGTGTGAGCATGCGTGTGTGTGTGTATGTGTGAGCGTGCGTGTGTGTGTGTATGTGTGAGCGTGCGTGTGTGTGTGTATGTGTGAGCATGCGTGTGTGTGTGTATGTGTGAGCGTGCGTGTGTGTGTGTGTGTGTGAGCGTGCGTGCGTGTGTGTGTGTGCGTGCGTGTGTGTATGTGTGAGCGTGCGTGTGTGTGTGTGTGTGTGAGCGTGCGTGCGTGTGTGTGTGTGCGTGCGTGTGTGTATGTGTGAGCGTGCGTGTGTGTGTGTGTGTGTGAGCGTGCGTGCGTGTGTGTGTGTGTGTGTGTGTGTGCGTGCGTGTGTGTGCGTGCGTGTGTGTGTGTGTGTGTGCGTGCGTGTGTGTGTGTGTGTGTGTGTGTGTGTGTGTGTGTGCGTGCGTGTGTGCGTGCGTGTGTGTGTGTGTGTGTGCGTGCGTGTGTGTGTGTGTACCCTTGGTACTATTCTAAAATAAATAAATAAAACACCATTGTCATATCTTTTTTCTAATCTTTGTCAAATATGTTTCTTCTTTTCTAGCCCAGCCAAACGTCCTTGTCTGGTTTGATAGACTTTGTCTGGTATCACTTAATCTGAGTTTGTTTTCCAGTGTAATCTCAGGTTAAGGAAGTAATGAGAGAATCTAAGGTTAACAAATAAGACAATGACTGAAAAGCAAAATCCACAGTTGATAGTATAAGCTGTTCTCTGTTCTATGTCTGTATGATGCACTTGGATAACTGTGATACAGTTTGGTATTTCCCAATTATTTTACAAATAACTCTCTGTGTAACATTTCTGACTTGCTGAACAAAAAGCAGTGGGACTGGCTGACCTCTCCGAAAACTCCGTAGACGAGACATTAATAATGTTGATCATTATATACACACACAATCACAAACATGATTTGCATATTGAGTGTAAGGTCAAAGAAAGTGGAAGTGATTTAGTTCACAGTCAACACAAGTTGCACACAGTGAGTTTTATACTTTGTTCTGATTGGTTCCTCTACATCATGTGACATAAGTGTTCTTCAAATACATCATGGAAAACATTTATTGGTGACTGCACATGTCTGCAAGACACACTTGGACCACAAGGAGTGAGTGGGGAGAGCACAGGGTTAGGCAGGTGCTCAGGACATGTTCAAACACAGAGAACAAAGGAGGCTTCATGTTTACTCGGAGCTCCGCTCACTGACACAAATCAACACTCATTTCATTCAGAAAATGGTCTATATATATACATATACATATTATGTATGTGCTATGGCCTTTTCTCCTGAAACTCATCTTCTCTTCCCCTGTGAAGTGCGACTGTTGATAGAAGAGCTCAAACACACGAGGTTCTGCGTTTCCTGACTTTTCATTGTATAAAAACTTTAAAGCCTCATGTGATTAATTGCCGACCAAAACAGAGTTGCAACACTAGATTAGCAGTGATGCTAACTCACTCAGCAGTGATGCTAACTCACTCAGGAGTCTCTAAAATGGACATTAAAAGTGCCAACAGAGGTGAAGGAGTTGGACAAACTTCCCATGGATTTATCAGAGGAAAATCTGTGTCATTTGGAGCTGTGTCCAAACAGATGAGGACGTCAGAGTGAGTGCATTTGTGTTTGATGCACTTTAGCTTTGGTTGTAAGTGTAAAAGTAGTTGCATTTTTCACATTATACATTTGGTGTTTAGGCAAAAATATCACCATGTGCCTCGCTGTTGCCATTGTTTGTGGATCTCACTCTTCTAAAAAGATGAAAATAGAAAGCACAGACGCTGTGTCCAGCGCGTTCATTTTCATTAGCCACTGGGCTCCGGACTTTGCAATTCAGATGCAAGTCCAGTAGTAACTGTTCCACACCACGTTTGTTCTGTATGTTACTGTGTTAATAAGTCGTTTTGAGTCAACATTAGAAAAAACAACAACCATGTGAGTAATCCACAAACATGGCCCCTAACAGCCAAACTCAGCGGAAGCTCTCCAGCGAGTAATAAATCTATATATTACATACATGTGAATACCTTCCCTGAGCTGCTCCTTTCTGTACTGTAGCATCAATGCTATAAGGACCAATGAATAATAAAAGACCATGGTCTTTTATTCAAGAGTTAGTTCTTGATTAGCAAGACAAGTTCCTATGTTTGTTCTGTTCATTGACAATGGCAGTAAACCTGTTCTGATTCTGATTGATACTGGTACAATGACCCCCTTGCGTGTGAAGGGTCAATAAAATAGGAATAAAGACAGACGACATTGATGAAAACATAAGAGCATATGATTACATACCTCAGAAGACTAATGGTCTAAACAATGAGCCACAATTTTTTTTAAGAAAGAAAAGTTACTGTAAAAACATGTGTCCAGATGAGCGGCACTTACGTCCTCTTCAGAGCCACAGTGGGGAGAAACATGCAACTAAAATAATATTTCACTTGAAACCATTTGTAGAAGTCTTTACTCATAAAGTCAATAGAAATTATTAAAATAATTTCACATTTTCAGCCTGAGTGAGCGTAGAGCGTTTCTTGTACGGCAGGACATTGTTCTAAGAAACATGTAGAAGCTCACAAATCACGAGGTCGTTGCTACACTAGGTTCCGTGTGGTGGAGTGGTGAGCGGGGGTGCACACAGACACAGGACCCCAGGGTGAGGCTTCATGTGTAGGCAGCGTGTTGAGGGACAGAGGGGCACAGGAAGCAAGGCAAAGCTGGCCAGGTCCACAGGCTGCAAGGGGAAGTCAGTGTCAACGCTCACATCTCCACAAGGGAGTCTTTGGCTGCCGGGGCGTCCTTTATCGTGCCTGAAATGGTGTAAAATCTGCAGAAGAATAAACAAGGACATTAGGAGACAGTTGAGAAATGCCACCATTGGTAAAAAGCTTCCCAAAAAGTGGTTGTTCTTGATTTTGTAACCTAGAGACTATTTGACTGTGATCCAGAATACACACTCCTTCTGTTGCGCCACGTGTCAAACTCAAAGAGTAGCACGCCATCAGATTTGTTTATTTCTGTGATGCATGTGAAACATTGGAGAGCAAAATCAAACTTCTCTCACCTCAGATTAACAGTATTTTGTGCTTTGCCCCTTGAAAACTGCTGTTTTTTAGTCCCTATGAGACGTTATTCCTTTCTTTTTTCCTCTTGAGCAGACATATTTGGACCATGTGGGTAACCGATTGGCTAATCCATCTGACAATCACACCCATTTAGACTCTGAGAGATGAAACCGGTGACCAGACTAACATAAATCTCTGTATAATTAATACTGAGAAATATAATTCTGGACTTTCCAGGGAAATAGACAATAGAATCAAATGGTGCAGTCTTTTTTTTTTTTAAGTTTGTTTTTTAGATGAAAAAAGTACTGGGTGTTCCCCATGTAGCACAACTTGGTTTGCTTGGTATGGTTTGAATGACAGCAATTGTACCTTCTCAAGACACATGAATGAAATAAGATATAGGACTTCAATAAAAAGCAATTTTAGGGCTGTTACTGTAATTATCCAATCAAAAGAACACCCGCTGTTCCTACAAGTGATGGAAAAACACCTTCTGAACTAAAAGGGCTCACAACTGTCAGTACTGAGAATTTTTCTCACTAGGAGTCCCATAATATTGTAAGGCTTAAAACCAATCAGAAAAAAACACAATTTGAAGGAAATGTGAACAAAAAAGGGAAAATATGATACCATTTTATGAAATTAAATGTGACATTGTAACTTGGTCTTGTGGTTCACATGCTTGACTCCGTGGAGATAAGTTTGCCATACATCCTTGATATTTACGTTAATTAAAAGGACTTTTCTTATCTGAAAATCTTAAATAAATATGTCCTCAAATGGAAAGCACAAACTAGTCATTCAGTTTCCATGTATGTTGCGTGCAGCATTGCTATAAGTCAATGCAGCCTGTTCACTCCTCATCTCCTGAGGATTACGTTTACACTACCTCCAAGGTTATGACGGAGTCCTGACATTATTACTGGAAGGCCTTAGAAATGTATTGAGAACTAACATACCACATTGAACTTTGTTTGCCATTTAAAGAGACTATAAACAGAGGTGGAAGAATACCAATACATTTGTCAGGTAAAACGTATTTGGGGAAACTACTTAAGAGTTATTGTAAAAGTAAGTGTCTGGACGTATCATCTGATTTACACTTTGACATTAATGTATTTGGAAGGACAAAACATTAAATATAAAGAAAAGGTTACAAAAAAAAGCTCTACATCATAACGAAAGGAGCTGTGCTAGACACATGCAGATTTAAATCATTTTAATATTGTCAACATGAAGCTTTTCTCAATTACAGACTCATAGGAAGAGTAATCAAAACTAATTTAGAGTATGTTACACAAACTACCTATGCTGCTGTTAGATAACATTATCTGAAAGCATGGGATTAACATCCACTGCTATGCAGATGACACTCAGCTGTAGCAGATAGTCACACTGGACAATGTCAGTGTAGCCTTCAGTTCTACTGTAAGAAACCTCAGTCTTATTTGACCAGGAGCTCTCATTTAAAGCTCATATAAATCAAGCCTGTAAAACAACCTAGTTCCATCTGTGTAATATAGACAAAATCAGAAGAATCCTGCCTAAAAGTGATGCTGAAAAACGAATCCATCGATTTGTAATGTCAAGATTAGGCTACTGTAACTCCCTGCTCGCAGCATGTCCTAAAAGCTCTATAAAAAGCTTTCAACTTGTTAGAAATGCCGCAGCAGGATTACTAACAGGAACTAGAAGAAGAGAGCACATTACGCCAGTGCTGAAGTCTCTTCACTGGCTCCCCGTCGAGTCTAGAATCAAATTTAAAATTCTACTCCTGACCTACAAAGCCATAAATGACATGGCCCCATCCTACCTCAAAGATGATATAGAACCATATCATCCAAACAGAGCTCTTCGCTCTCAGAATGCCGGCCTTCTGGTGGTGCCAAGAGTCTCTAAAAGCACTGCAGGAGGTAGTAGCTCCCACGCTCCTGTGTGATGGAATCAGCTCCTGTCCATGTTAAAGAGGCTGACACAGTCTCTTCATTTAAGTCCAGGCTTAAAACGTTCCTCTTTGAAATCACTTATGGTCAGGTCAGTTACAGAAATATAAACCCACAGTTTCAGCTACGCTGCCCAAGGAGCAACTGTGCTGGGGAAGTATGGCAGCTTGAGCACTATCCTGACTACTTATTCTATCAAACAATATTTCATATTTAATTTCACTTGCAATCTGTTCATTGCCTTTTCTTCTTCTTTTCCCACTCCCTGCCACTCCGAGTGGGACAGGCACATCGATGACCTGTGGACCCAGACGCTCCTCAACTGCCTGGGTGAGTGGCTCCAGCTCCACTGTCTATGTCGTGTCCGCCTGTCCGTCTGAGGGAGTCAGATTGGTCCTTCACTCTGGAACTCCTCCAGGTTTCTACTTTTTCCCAAGGAGGTTTAGTAGATTTTCCTGGCCAAGAAAGAGGGTCTAAGGACAAGGGACACTCGGACATCGCCCCTCGTCCCTATGGACATTGTTTAATCTGTCTTTTACTGTCGCCCCCGAGGCAACTACTGTTGTGATTTTGGGCGTTACAAAAATACATTTAATTTAAACTTTAGCTCATCATTCTAGCAGGAGCTATGGTAGAGTAGACATTTTCTATCATACTCACCACAAACTAGACATGAGTTTTAATGTTTGTTTCAGACATGCTCCAGTCAACCCATACACAAGCATATACCACATGAAACGTTGAGTATGTTGAGAAACTTGTTTCTTCCAGATACTATTTGTAACGGTATTGTTTTATTTACTCTGTTGGAAGCTTGTATTTCTAATGAACGGGAAAGGCGCCAGAAAATTCCTCATCTCAGACACACAATTTCCCCCTTCTGTTATCTTTGTACCAGACATGTATTTTTCTATCAAAGAATGCTGCTTATGTGTAATACCTGGACTTCCTAAAGTTGGTGCGTTTCTTCAGGACTTTGAAGCAGGACGATTTGGCGCAGGACTTCTTGAGGTCCACCAGCTGGTATATCATGGGGTTGTACATGGCTGAGGATTTGGCCAATAGCGTGGGGATGACAGAGACAGGGATGGGCACAGAGTCTGGCTCTCCAAACGCCGACACTACGGACACTACAGCGTAAGGGATCCAGGCTATTAAGAAGCCAGCGCAGATCAGCATGGCCACCTGAAGAAGTGAACAAACAAGAGAACGTTACAGGACCAAACCGTTAAAGAGGGCATTTCTACTTTAATGAGGTTTTAACCTTGTTACAACGGTGTGTCATCATCATTATCTTACTCAAAGTTTCAAAGTTGTATTTTGATTGTTTCATGCATGTATGAGTAATCATGTATTGTCTTGCAACTGAGGCTCGAGTGCTCAGAATGTCACGGAGCACAATCTGCTGCTGGTCCTTTACTAATTTAAATACGGTATATTAAAAGTATATTATATTATATTAAACCATTGTCCAGATGACAACAACTGAATATTTTTCTACAATAGAACACTTCTGGACGAATGAGGGATTACAACAACCTACCTGAAAAAAAACACAATATGTCTCCTTCAAGAAAACATGTAACTTAAGTATTTAGCATAGCTACAGAAACGTATTCATAATATCTTTACATGTTGTCAATGATCGTTTCATTTTCTCGGATCAGACATTATACAGCTTTAATTTTTTCACAACAAAGTCTGGACGGTTAGTTTTAACCAATGACATAAAAAATGTCCCAAGTTAATTCGGCCAAACCCGGGAAAACGCCATAGCAACCGCCTTGGTAACCAAATGCTTAAAGAGCGGTCGCAAAATCAGTGTCGTCACACCGTGAACACGCGGTACCCGCACCCTCGATGTTCTCGTCTGAAATATGCTAAAACAGAGCGGCATTTTAAGTTTTACACGACAAATCTTGCAATAACACGGAGATGTGTAGCACTGCACTGCCCTCAAGAGGGAAACGAGCTCTTTGAGTGGCCAAAGCGGAACAGTAGAGGACGTTATTGGACAACAACATACCGACATTTCACAGAAGACAGTTTCCAAAACCTAAGCGAAGAATCTACTTGAATATGCGAAAAAGTAAGACATGGAGTTATACACGGTCTGGGTAAAACCGCATGTTTCAGAATTACGCTCTTTTGCTGCGTTCGTGTTTTTGCCTTCCCATAACCCGGAAATGTGTCGTCACACCGTGACAGTGTCTTGCCAACACTGAGGATATTTACACTGAAGTGGACAGCGATAGCGAGCAAAATACAACTAGATCAGGGGTGTCAAACTCATTTGGGCCGCGGGCCAAATTTCGACGCTCAGGCTGGGTCGCGGGCCGAACATAACGTAAAACAAAAAACTATTAAAAATATATAGTAAATAAATAGCTTTATATAGCCTACGCTGTTTTGAAGCAATTACTGGATCGATTAAAAAAAATTACAAAACGTTAGTTCTCATAAACTGAAATGTATATAGAAAAAACAAGGGTAATTTCACCAACACTGAGCTTCAGTTTATGTCATTACAACTTCAGAGTTGATCTACAGTTCTACACAAAGATAAACATTTCATTTTAACAAAATAAGCTTCTCAAGATCTAAAAAAACTTTTAAATGTCCTAACTAACATTTCCACGTCTGTGTAGTTATCTGTTCACCTGAACTGACACACCACTAAACTTCTGCTCAAAAGTGCTTAAAGTGCACTTCTCCCTCTGCAGCTCACACAGCAGTGCAGCAGAGCCCCGTGGGGGAGGGGCGGCCACCGGCGGCATTGTGGGACACACAGTTTTAGCGATAAAAACGGTTACGGATGTAACTACAGTTCTATGAATCGATTAGAAAAAAAAAACTTTTAAAAAAATATAGAAATTTGATATATAAATCGTCATTTAAAACGTCTCGCGGGCCAGAACTTGACACCTATGAAATAGATCCTCATCAAGTAAGTGATTTCAACAGATGATATACAGCTGTTGAAGAACATGTCCTGCCTCATTATTTGAGCTTGAGCCTCGTCAGAACATGAAAATAAATGACTATGAGGAGACGAGAATGTGCTGCTGCTCAGAGCCCGGTGCGCTGTGAGCTCCTCCTCCGGGGAAGACGCGCGGCCGCCACGGCTGTCTGGATCCCACGGGCGCGGCCGCGGAGGAGGAGCTCACAGCGCACCGGGCTCTCGGAGGACCGCGGCGGCGGGGCTGCCGGGCTGTGGATCTACACGCGCGGCAGGGAGAGCGGGGAGAGCCCCCGGAGGAGGAGCTCGCAGCGCGGCAGGGCTCTCCCGGAGTTATTCAGAAAACTATACCACACACCGGTCCATTCAACTTCCTGGTATATTTATTACCACCAGTAATAAGCATAAAGTTAGCACTCTGAACAACAACAACAGACATCACACACGGCGTCAGTCAGACAGCCGCATACGGCGACTACGAAAAGCACAGACAACTGCTACGTGAAAATATCTTGCAACTGTCTTTTATATATTAAGACTTGGATACTAAAGGCCGACGATGACTTGGAAGCACAATTTCAAATAACTTTGCAACCCATCTTTAAGCTTGGGCCAACGTCAATCATATGGAGTACTGATGAAACTCAATGATTAATGTCCGTTATAACGGTAGGATTTAATAAAGCCTGACATGATTGGGCTGAATGAAAAAAGTGTGTGAGAGCAGCACTAATGTATAGATTAATGAATTAGGAAGAGTATGGGGTGAACCTGGGAGTAATTACATATTTGGCTGCCAGGAAATGTGATGTTACTAAAAATGTGTGGGGCATGAAGACATTGAGAAATTGAAAAAAAAAAAATCACATTTACATAACATATTTTGGAGGTGTGCAAACATTTAATTATGAAGGGTATAATCATGGTCGATAATATATTTTAAAATGCTGTTATAACATATTATAAATAAAACAAACATGTATAATTTAAGTTATGCTACATTTCTGACTTTTTAGGTTTTTAATTTTAAACTTGGATCTCAAAAAAATACATTTAAAAGGTACGTTTGAGCATAATGTTTGATGGATGGCTATAACTTTGTCATCGGGATAACACAGATATTATTTTTTCCTCAATATCGTCCACCCTTAAACCAGACCATCATCTTTATAAAGGCCTCATACCTTCGTAAGTTTCATCTCCAGATTTTGGTTTTTATTGACTCGTGCATCCAGGTTGGAGATCTCCTTTGCAGATGACTTGACCTTATAGATGATCTTGACGTAAGAGAAGACGATGACTATGGTGGGCAGGATGAGGCAGAAGAAGAGGATGGACAGGACAAAGCTTTGGCCCGACACGGTGGACTGAGCCAGCCACCAGTCCAGCGTGCAGGAGGTGCCAAATGGCTCCGGCGCATAGTGACCCCAGCCCACCAGAGGCATCGTGGCCCAGAACGCTGCGTATATCCAGATAAACACCACTACCAGGAAGACGTGGCGCCGCTTCAGCCATGTTCCTGTCAGGGCAAGAGAAAGAAGATAGAAAGTTTCATTAGTTTGACAGATTTATACTATTGTTATCTAGAAACTGGCAACGTATTGGTGCGGCTAATATTGGTATCAGTGATATTCATGAATGTTTTTATATACTGGTGCCAGATTTCCTTTCACATTGTTTTAAATTGATGTAGAAGAACAATGAAGCTAAATGTAACGGTGATGTAAGAGGTTAGTGGTAGGGCCGAGTTGTTGTAATGGGTCGCATATGACCAAGGTTTGCTACAGGAGCTTGTGGTGGATGAACAAACACAGAAGTATGATTAAATTATGATTGTATTAAATAGAACAAACATCAAACTAACTAAATAAATAAATATTTTTTGACAAAAGGTTGTTCCAGCATTTGAAAGTTCAGTTCCTGTTCCTTTGAGTTAAAGTGTCTTTGAAAGTTCACTTTAAAGAGGATTAAGGGTGTCCGTATACGGTGAAAAAACAAAGAATGGCTCTAGCAGGTTTGTAGGCTAATTGGTCGCCCACCTTTTGAAGAGGAAATCAGGGTGTGTGGGGGGGAAACCTGACTACTGAGTTTGAGGATTTTCCTTAAAGAATGAATTTAGTTTTGAGATGTTCTTTGAGGCTCGTCAGAACACTGTCCACTGTCGATCTTGCGTCCGCCTGTCCGTCCAAGGGAGTCGGATCTCTCCTTCACTGTGGAACTCCTCCAGGTTTCTACTTTTTCTCAAAGAGGTTTGGTAGTTTTTCCTGGCCGAGAAGGAGGGTCTAAGGACACAGGCTGCTGGAACATTGTTTAATTTGTTTTTTCACTGTCGCCCCTCGAGGCAACTACTGCATTACAGAAATAAATTTGAGTAGAATTTTCTTGTATCAAGCCACTCGTGGATGGGCGAATGCAATGTTAGTGGGTTGGTGTCAATCATTAGAGGCCAAATTTGAGACATGGGTTACAGGGTCCCCCCCTGACCTCATTTACTTCCCTGTACATGGGCTGGACAGACAGCTGTCAGATGGCTGGCCAGGAGAGTATCAATAACTGACATCATCATCTGGCATTGCAATTGAAAGAGTGACAGAAGGCTTTTCAGGATTAGATGGCCCGAATGAATGTAATGTCGTCGGTCTGGTGGGCGACTTGCTCTTGTTGAGCTTCTTTTTGGTTGTTCAACTTCTGAGATGAATGTATCAGCCTTGAAAAAACTTCTGTAATAACTTAGTTCTCTTAATAGTTAGGGATTAGCCGTGATCTCAAGGCTTTTCGGCCGAGGTAACGCACAGAGGTCTGGAAAAAAATTAACTCTTCGACAGAGAGCTAGTTCCGAATTCTTTCGGTTGACGGTTTAGGACTCTCATAAGTTGTTGCTCGAGCTGCTCAAAGGTTGATGCAAAAACAATAAGGTCATCATTTGAGTACGTATCCTTTCAAATGGAGCTAAAACAGTCTCCATCCATTCTCTTCATTGTTTTATAGAAGCTTCCCCTGCCAACGTTTTATTGATGATTTTACTGAGATGCTTTCAGTCGTATGCACAGACTTTGATGCTTTAGTCATTACAGGTGATTTCAATGTGCATGTTGATAATGTAAGACTGAAACGCTAAAGAGCTTGATTCTGTCCTTGAAACCTTCAGTCTTACTCATGTGAGTGGCCCCACCCACAGCAGAGGGCACACTCAAGGGGCAAGGCAAAGCAAGTTTATTTGTAGAGCACATTTCATACACAAGGCAATTCAAAGTGCTTCACACAGCAGGAACAATGCATTCAAATCACAAAGAAAATTACAGAAACAGAAATACAAGAAAAATAAACTAAATTTAAAAAAATTAAAAACACCTAGCCACAAAGGGTGACGTGTTTTCGGAGTCCAACTCCTTTTTAAATCAGTCCAACTGATTGTCTAAACTAATAACATAATAAGTATAACAATAACAATTTAAGACGTAAAAGAGAAGAGTGCAAAGAAAAATCCCTTCAGTCATATGCACAAAACTGTTTTTAGCTTAGATTTGAACATTGTCAGAGTAGAACCTGTCTCACATTTTCAGGAAGACTGTTCCAGATTTTAGCTGCATAAAACTGAAACGCAGATTCCCCATGTTTAGTCCTGACTCTGGGCACCAGCAAGAGGCCGGTCCATGTTTAGTCCTGACTCTGACACCAGCAGGAGGCCGGTCCATGTTTAGTCCTGACTCTGGCACCAGCAGGAGGCCGGTCCATGTTTAGTCCTGACTCTGGCATCAGCAGGAGGCCGGTCCATGTTTAGTCCAGACTTTGGCACCAGCAGGAGGCGGTCCATGTTTAGTCCTGACTCTGGCACCAGCAGGAGGTTGGTTGATGTTTAGTCCTGACTCTGGGCACCAGCAGGAGGCTGGTCCATGTTTGGTCCTGACTCTGGCACCAGCAGGAGGCCGGTCCCTGAGGTCCTCAGAGTCCGAGATGGTTCATACGGCACTAACATGCTCGAGATGTACTTTGGTGCTAGGCCATGGAGAGACTTGTACACAAGCAGATCTGCTTTAAAGTCTCTTCTCTGAGCCACAGGAGCCAGTGCAGAGACCTGAGAACAGGACTAATGTGATCGTACTTCCTGGTTCTAGTCAGGACCCAAGCAGCAGCGTTCTGGATGTACTGCAGCTGTTTTACAGCTCGTTTGGAGAGGCCAGTGAGCAGGCAATGTTTTTTAGATGCTAAAAGGCTGCTGAAGTTATTGATTTGATGTGGCTGTTAAAGTTCAAGTCTGAGTCGATTATTACCCCCAGATTTCTGACTTAATTTGTAGGTTTCAGAGCGAGACTCTGGAGGTGACGCTAACACTTTCTCTTTGTTTCTGTGGCCAAAGATGATGATTTCAGTCTTGTCTGAGTTCAGCTGGAGAAAGTTGTTTTGCATCCACACACTGATCTGTTGGATGCAGTGACAGAGTGAATCCACTGGTCCATATTCACCTGCGACAGTGAAACATAGATCTGAGTGTCGTCTGCATAATTGTGATAGGACACATCAAATATTTAAAATGTCAATGTGGTTGATGCTGCTCTGTCTGATCATTTCTGTGTCTTCTTTGACCTGTTTGTCTGTTTTTCCCAAACCACCGGCTGGTCCTGCAGTTGTTCGGAGGAGACACATAAATGATGGCACAGGTGGAAATGATAAACTTGTTTCATATTCTAATGTAAACGATTTCTTGAACTTTGTTACATCTAGTGTTTTGAATGTTCTGGACACCATTGACCCGATGAAGGCTAAAATTGTTAAAAATAAGCAGAAAGTGCTATGGAGAAAGGGAGTGTCTACAGAGCCGTGGCTCCTGAAACTGCTGCGCTATTTGACCGCGCCGTGTTAAGGTTAGGGTTAGGGTTAGGGTTAAGGTTAGGGTTAGGGTTAAGGTTAGGGTCAGGGTCAGGGTCAGGGTTAGGGTCAGGGTTAAGGTTAAGGTTAGGGTCAAGGTCAGGGTCAGGGTTAAGGTTAAGGTCAGGCTTAGGGTCATGGTCAAGGTCAAGGTTAAGGTTAAGGTTAAGGTTAAGGTTAGGGTTAGCCATGAGGCTATATGGCACTGCTGTGGCTCCTGAAACTACTGGGTCATTTGACCGCGCCGCGGCTCTGCAGCCACGGCCATGGAGAAATGACGATTCGGTCAGGGCAGAGAGAAAGGGAGTGCTGCCGGGCCGAACGGAAATGGCGCAAGTCAATGCTCCAGATTCAAAAAGAGATTTACAGAGAGAAGTTGTACATGTACAACCTCAATTTATGTAGAACTAGGGAAGGATATTTTTCTGCTTATATTCGCGCTTATATTTAATGGCAAGTTTTGTCTTCTAGAGCTTTTTAAAGTCCGTAACTTTATCATTTCTGGGTCTTTTGGCTCATATTAAAGGTTGGATATGTTAAGATAAGATAAGAAAAGATAATCCTTTAATGTCACACAAGGGGAAATTTCGTTGTTACAACGCAGTTGAACAGGAGGAAAGGACAGATTATAGGAAGTTAAAAAAAAAAAACACTCTTAATAGAAATATGTCGGTGTAATCCCTCATTCGTCCAGGCGTGTTCCATAGTAGAAAAAGCTTCAGTTGTAGTCATCTGGACTCAGTTTAAAAAATTGGACGTTTCGACTCTCATCCAAGAGTCATTGTCAATAAAAGAATTTAGATCGGGAACTCAGATATTAATACTGTTCTGTGGTACGACCCGCCCATTGGGAGGAGCCTTCCTGAAGTAGAAGGAGTTGTTTGTTTCAACAGAAACTCCCCCTTGTATCTACCGAGCTAGCCTATTCAGAATCTTAATGGGCTATTAGAATCCTCTTTAGCCAACTGAGTCCAGATGACTACAACTGAAGCTTTTTCTACTACTCTTAATAGAACTCTAAAATAAAATAGATAAATAAAAAATAAAAAGATAAAGATAGAAATAAGATAATAATAATAAAATAATGATAATAGAATAAAATAAAATAAAGTAAAAAAAATAGCTAGCACAAGACTAGGTAATAGGTAATACTATTAGCAGGTAAGTAAACAGAATAAAAACAGAATAGAACACTCTTATTTACAGGTATTGCACATGGTTACATCAGTATTGCACATGTTCAGGGCTAGCAGTGTTTGTTATAAAGTCTGACAGCAGCAGGAAGGAAAGACCTGCGAAACCTTTCCTTCACACAGCGAGGGTGGATCAGTCTCTCACTGAAGCTGCTCTCCAGAGTGGACAGAGTGTCCTGCAGGGGGTGAGACTCATGGTCCAGCATAGATGTGAATCTAGCCAGGACCCTTCTGTCCCCCACCTCCTGCACCGAGTCCAGAGCACAGCCCAGGACGGAGCTGGACTTCTTGATGACTTTGTCCAGCTTCTTCCTCTCCCTCTCTGTGATGCTGCTGCTCCAGCAGGCCACACCGTACAGGAGCTGATGCCACCACAGAGTCGTAGAAGGTCTTCAGGAGTGGCCCTGTCACTCCAAAAGACCTGAGTCTCCTCAGGAGGTAGAGCCGACTCTGGCTCTTCCTGTACAGTGCGTCTGTGTTATGAGTCCAGTCCAGTTTGTGGTTCAGATGAACACCCAGGTACTTGTATGAGTCCACTCTCTCAATGTCCCGTCCCTGGATGTTCACTGGTGAGGGGGCAGCAGAGTGGCGTCTACGGAAGTCCACCACCATCTCCTTGGTCTTTCCCGTGTTGATGAGGAGGTGGTTCCGCTGACACCAGTCCACAAAGTCCTGCGCCAGTCCTCTGTACTCCGCATCATCGTCATCCGTGATGAGTCCGATGATGGTAGAGTCGTCAGAGAACTTCTGCAGGACACAGCTGTCCGTGTCGTGTCTGAAGTCTGCAGTGTAGAGGGTGAAGAGAAAGGGCGCGAGGACAGTGCCCTGGGGCGCCCCCACACTGCAGGTCCGAGTGTCAGACACGCAGTCCCGGGCTCTCACAAACTGGGGTCGGTCTGTGAGGTAGTCCAGGATCCACTCTGCCAGGTCATGCTCCACACCAGCCGTCTCCAGCTTGTCCCTCAGGAGCAGTGGCTGGATGGTGTTGAAGGCGCTGGAAAGATCGAAGAACAGGATCCTCACAGAGCTGCCAGGCTTCTCCAGGTGAGAGAGAGAGCGATGCAGCAGGGAGATGACGGCGTCCTCCACTCCGATGCCAGGCCGATATGCGAACTGCAGCGGGTCCATGGCTGGGCTCACGGTGGAGCGGAGGTGGTCCAGGACCAGCCGCTCCAGTGTCTTCATCAGGTGGGACGTGAGAGCCACCGGCCTGAAGCTGTTGAGGTCTTTGGCGCGCGGTGTCTTGGGCACAGGTACCAGACAGGAGGTCTTCCAGACCTGTGGTACCACCCTCAGCTTCAGGCTCATGTTGAAGACATGCTCCATAACTCCACACAGTTCATCTGCGCAGGACTTAAGGAGCCTGGGGCTGATGCCATCAGGTCCTGCTGCCTTCCTCACTTTAATCCTCTTCAGCTCTCTCCTCACCTGTGCTGCTTTGACAGTCAGTGGTTTGCAGGGGGACTGTGTGCTGGGGGGATGGGTGAGTCCAGGTAAAGTGGGGAGCTGATGGTCCGGGGCAGAGAAGTGAAGAGGAACGGATGCAGGGCATTGTCCAGCTGTGGAAGATGGAGCATGCAGCTGTGCAGGGGGAGGGTTGGGTGATTGATCAAATCTCAAGAAGTGAGTATTTAAATCGTTCACCCACTGTAGGTCTCCCTCTGTCTGGGCAGGGGGGGTTTTGAAGCCTGAAATGGTTTTCAGGCTCCTCCACACTCCCTTAATGTTCTTCTGCTGCAGATGCTCCTCCATCCTCCTCTTGTAGCCGGATTCAGCCTGCCTGATCTTCCTCCTCAGCTCCTTCTGCACAGTCCTCAGCTCCTCCTTGTTCCCTGACCTGAAGGCTCTCTTCTTCTCCTTCAGCAAAGCCTTCAGTTCACGGTTAATCCACGGCTTGTTGTTTGGAAAATACCGCACCGCCCGGGAGGGAACAGTGTTCTCAAAACAGAAGTTGAAGTAGTCCGTGATGCACTATGTGATGTTGTTGATGTCCTCCCCATGTGGGTCGTAGAGCTCAGTCCAGACAGTGGGGCTGAAACAGTCCCTCAGAGCCCCCTCGCTCTCAGCAGACCACATCCTCACCACACGGGACGCCACAGGCTGTCTGCGCACAATAGGTTAATACACAGGCCGCAGATGTACAAGGTTGTGGTCCGAGCTGCCCAGGGGAGGAGGAATAAACCTCCTTTGTGTTGGCAAAGAATAAATCCATGTTTTATTGTCTCTGGTGGGACAGGTAACATACTGGTGTATGTTGGCAGGACAGAAGAGGGAAAAGCGTGGTTAAAGTCACCGGAGATGAGGAAGAGAGCCTGCGGGTGTTTGTTTTGCAGTCTGCTTGTGATGGAGAACAGTGCTTCACAGGCATTGTCAGCGTTAGCAGACGGGGCTACGTACACTGCTATTACAATAACATGTGAGAACTCCCGGGGCAGATAATATGGCCTCATGCTAACGGCTAACAGTTCAATATCTCTGTTACACAGTTGTTCTCTGACTGTGACGTGGTTTGATCGACACCACGTCTCATGAACAAACATCGCGAGGCCTCCTCCTCTTCTCTTTCCGCTCGCCTTTGTTCTGTCTGCGCGCTGGAGATGAAAATTGTCCAAAGCAACAGTATGATCCGGATTGTCTTCTTCCTCTTGTTGAATGAAAAGCAGAGTTAGCTCTTTCATTACCAATGCGTAACATCGCAGACTGATATTGGTGGTTTTGGACTGAATACTGATACCAATACTGGGCCAATATATAAGATAAGATACGCCTTTATTTGTCCACACAATGGGGAAATTTCGGTGTTGCAACGCAGTAGATACAGGAGTAAAAGAACAGATGACTTATAGGAGCTTTAAAAAAAACACTCTTAATAGAACAACTCTTATAAACAAATTTCTTAAAGACAAAACCTCTCATATTCTTAATAAGGAATAGAGAGAAAAAAATAACATAAGACAAAAATAATAATAATAATAGTGGCAAAAGTAAACACTCTTATTTACAGCAGTTAACACTAACAGTGTTTGTTATAAAGTGTGACAGCAGCAGGAAGGAAAGACCTACGGAACCTTTCCTTCACACAGCGAGGGTGGATCAGTCTCTCACTGAAGCTGCTCTCCAGAGCGGACAGAGTGTCCTGCAGGGGGTGAGACTTATGGTCAAGCATAGATGTGAGTTTAGCCAGGACCCTTCTGTCCCCCACCTCCTGCACCGAGTCCAGAGCACAGCCCAGGACGGAGCTGGACTTCTTGATGACTTTGTCCAGCTTCCTCCTCTCCCTCTCTGTGATGCTGCTGCTCCAGCAGGCCACACCATACAGGAGCTGATGCCACCACAGAGTCGTAGAAGGTCTTCAGGAGTGGCCCTGTCACTCCAAAAGACCTGAGTCTCCTCAGGAGGTAGAGCCGACTCTGGCTCTTCCTGTACAGTCTGTGTTATGAGTCCAGTGCAGTTTGCGGTTCAGATGAACACCCAGGTACTTGTTATCGGTGCACCCCTAGTTGTTAGCATTACCATGTCGGCAGAACTTTTTCAGAGTTTTGGAAAGTGCATCATACATTAATAGCAGTGAATAATTAAGATACTAGAAATGCATTAGGAACTAGTTTTTCATATTTTCAAAACAGTAAAAATCAGGTACTGCACCTTTAACACAGGTACTAACCCAACGGCCATATCAGACAATCTTTATTCTTCAGAATTGTTTGGATGGCATTGTCTTGAAATTTTAGGAAGAGATTTTTGTAGAATGGAGTAAAAGAAGGCAATGTTAGTCTATAATCTGGATTTTAAATTTTCTTGCGTGTTTTGAATTATTTTAAATTGATTTACCGCAAAGAACTGCTGTCAATCAGAAACCAACAAATGAAGCAGTCAATTAGACAGTCTCTCACATCTTCACTTGATGATTAAGAGCTTTGGAATTTATTAAAGCTGTAGACAGCTTTTAGGCATAATAATATTGTAAAGATAACTTTTGGATTGCACTGAAATATTAGTAGTTGAGGCTTTGAATGCTGGTGTGTATGAAGGCTACAAACCGGCCCTGGGATAAGCGGAAGAAGATGGATGGATGTTTCTATATTCTTATATTCTTATTATTAATAATAATACCCAAAATTTGAAAAAGCATCCTTGAAGGTCCCATATCATGCAAAATCGACTTTTCACATAGTCACGGACACATGCATGTTTGTGTGTGTGTGTGTGTGTGTGTGTGTGTGTCAGACGGAGCCCAGTGTGTCAACAAGACTGGATAGGACACTGACCAACTGGTCTGTTATACACGAGTTGAAGTTACAGTCAGTGTGAGTACAGTTGTTTTATGACTGCTTCTTCATAAGTATACATGGGGCAGAGCAAGAGACTCCACCGCTGATGGTGCTAGAGGGCAAAGTGGCTGCTCAGTGTGAGCTGAAAGTGGAGCAACAGAACACACAAGCTTGAAGAAGGAGACAGGTAGTGCCAGAGCATAATCTTTTTTGGAATTATTTACTTTATTAGGGTTTTTGGGCCCCTAGGCTTTAATAGACAGGATAGCTAAAGCATGAAATGGGGATGAAAGAGAAGGGAGGACATGTAGTAACTGGACAGTCGTGATTTGAACTCTCGACAATGCGGCCGGCTGCAGGTGGAGCCTTGTATGTATGCTGCGACCACATGTATGCTCCATGTGCAGCTGGCCGCAATGTCGTGAGTTTGATTCCCGACTCAAAAGATATTTACTGCATGTCTTCCCTTCTGTTTCATCCCCCATTTCATTCACATATGTCTTCCAATAAAGCCTACAGGCAAAAATCCATTTAAAAAAACACCCAAAAAAATTATCAACACACAGTTTATGTCTTTAGTCGACTATTGCCCTGAACCAAAGCCTGATGGTGAATGTGACAGTGGCAGTGACACATACCGTAGCTGAGATGGCAAATCTTCAGGTAGCGGTCCAGGCTAACCATCGTCATAGTGATGAGGCTCCCGCAGCCAAAGAAGAAGCCCGCCCAGCCGTAGAACGAGCAACCCTCCCATCCAAACAACCAGCGGTGCGAGAAACTGGACACAACGAAAAAGGGCTTTCCTGTCACTGCGGGGACAGGAGGGAGCAAACGGAGGAAAAGAGGAGTAGAGCGGCACAGAGGAGAGCAGAGGAGAAACAGGGAAAAGACAGAAAGAGGAGCGTGAAAAGGAGAAGGACAGAGTAGAGAGGGAGAGGAGAAAATCATTGGAGTAAGTAGATAGTGAGAGTACAAGTTAAACAAAAACTATATAACATACAGTATTTATATCAACAATCATTGACCATCAAGTGAGGTGTTTTGGACAGGCTGTAGACTCAAATATGAAAATGATATAATAACTAATAAGGATATGGTCGGCAGCAATGTCACTTTCTATATAAAGTAAAAAAGGTATTACTCGGAAAATTGATAGTTTTTGTTATATATTTGGTATAATTGTAAGAAGTATAATATAATAATTGTGAACGCTTAATGGGGCAAAAACTATTTCAATTAAATTTATATTTATGTCATATTAGCTTTACTTTAACCTCAAGATTGTTTGATTCCATAAAGCTGGTCACATACCAGACAAGTGCTGATCCGTAAGTAAGTAAGTAAAGCTCAAGTTCCTGCTCAATAACAGATTGATTGAGTTCATATGGACAGGACTGCAGTGAAGCCCTCTTTGTTGTGGCGTGTTCGTTTCCAGGAGGCTGCATGGGGTTGACCATGTGAACTACAGAAGTCGCTGAGGCACAATAAAGATAAAGATCTGAACACTTTGTAGTATGAGACTCAAGTCTGTTCTGAGAATTTAAGAGGAACTGTCACAAGTAGCAAGCGCTCGCTTCAGCCCCACAAACGTAATAACTCCCACAAACGTAATAAAATGTAATGTAATAAACCGGTAAACATAATCATTTCCCACAAACGTAATAGCAATTTCCCACCACAAAACATGATAATCAAATTTCCCACAAATGTAATAACTTCCCACAAATGTAATAACACAATGTTCTTAGAGAATTGACAAAAAATGGCTACCAATTATAATAAATAATAGGCTATTATTATTTTGTGTCCCAATGATAATAATTATTAGACATGAGCCTGGCAAGGGCCTCGAAAATTGCTAAAATTATACAGTAAACATGGACGAATTTGATGTATGATATATGTGTCTGGTATCACAAATTAGAACTCTGCAAGTTCTAACTCTGCAAGCCACAATATTAGATCAAATCTGGAACTGACAAAAGAGCACAGCAGTGTTTTTTTGAAATCTCCTACAACAGTTCATCGAAAACATGTGTAGAACCATTTTGCTAATCAATTATTGTAGCAATTATTCTTTCGATGAATCAATTAGTTGTTTAGAACACAAATTTGACCGGCTGAAGATGAAGTGAAGTCGTTTGAAGCTCCGGGTGCAGGGGCGTCTAAAATGTGATAGCCCACCCTCCCTTCAAACATGTAACCGTGCATCCTGTGAGCGTATTGTGAATGTCACAGTGAAAACAATGCACACTCAAAATGGTGCAATCATGATCAAACAGAGCTGGTTCACAACATCAACCACTACTTTGAAAATAGAAATAACTGTTGATAAAGTGTGTGAATCCCATGGGCAACGCATTGTAGATAATGTGTTTGGCTGCAGCTTTCCATCTCTTCAGAGACTTTCGCCAGAGCAGTCTCTTCCCCTTTGCCGTTGGACTCATGGACACTTGAATAAATCTCTTCAACATGCTTCACTTCACTGTTATTCTTATGCATGCCTTTTATTTTTGAAAATTGTTGAAATTGATTTTTCAACAATTTGTTTAAACTATATTATTCATCCATCCATCCATATTCTTCCGCTTTATCCGGGGCCGGGTCGCGGGGGCAGCAGTCTGAGCAGGGACTCCCAGACTTCCTTCTCCCCAGACACTTCCTCTAACTCCTCCGGGGGGATCCCGAGGCGTTCCCAGGCCAGCCGAGAGACATAGTCTCTCCAGCGTGTCCTGGGTCTTCCCCGGGGCCTCTTCCCGGTGGGACATGCCTGAAACACCTCCCGAGGGAGGCGCCCAGGAGGCATCCGGAACAGATGCCCGAGCCACCTCAGCTGGCTCCTCTCGACGTGGAGGAGCAGCGGCTCTACTCCGAGCTCCCCCCCGTGTGGCCGAGCTCCTCACCTTATCTCTAAGGGAGCGCCCAGCCACACGGCGGAGGAAACTCATTTCGACCGCTTGTATCCACGATCTTGTTCTTTCGGTCACTACCCAAAGCTCATGACCATAGGTGAGGGTAGGAACGTAGACCGACTGGTAAATAGAGAGCTTTGCCTTTCGGCTCAGCTCCCTCTTTACCACAACGGTCCGATGCAGCGACTGCATCACTGCAGCCGCTGCACCGATCCGCCTGTCGATCTCACGCTCCATCCTTCCCTCACTCGTGAACAAGACCCCGAGATACTTGAACTCCTCCACTTGGGGCAAGGACACCCCACCCACCTGGAGAGGGCAAGCCACCTTTTTCCGGTCGAGAACCATGGCCTCGGATTTGGAGGTGCTGATTCTCATCCCAGCCGCTTCACACTCGGCTGCAAACCGTCCCAGTGCATGTTGCAGGTCCGGGTTTGATGGAGCCATCAGGACAACATCGTCTGCAAACAGCAGAGATGGAATCCTGTGGTCCCCAAACCGGACACCCTCCGACCCCTGACTGCGCCTAGAAATTCTGTCCATAAAAATTATGAACAGAACCGGTGACAAAGGGCAGCCCTGGCGGAGTCCAACATGCACTGGGAACAGGTCTGACTTACTGCCGGCAATGCGAACACTGCTCCTGCTTCGGTCATACAGGGACCGGACAGCCCTGAGCAAAGGGCCCCGGACCCCGTACTCCCGGAGCACCCCCAAAGGACACCCCGAGGGACACGGTCGAAAGCCTTCTCCAGATCCACAAAGCACATGTGGACTGGTTGGGCAAACTCCCATGAACCCTCGAGCACCCGATGAAGAGTATAGAGCTGGTCCAGTGTTCCACGACCGGGACGAAAACCACTCTGTTCCTCCTGAATCTGAGGTTCGACTATCGGTCGGATTCTCCTCTCCAGTACCTTGGAATAGACCTTACCCGGGAGGCTGAGGAGTGTGTTCCCTCTGTAGTTGGAACACACCCTCCGATCCCCCCGCTTGAGCAGAGGGACCACCACCCCGGTCTGCCAGTCCAGAGGCACGGTCCCCGACCGCCACGCGATGTTGCAGAGACGTGTCAACCAAGACAGTCCTACAACATCCAGATACTTTAGGTACTCAGGGCAGATCTCATCCACCCCCGGAGCCCTGCCACCGAGGAGTTTGCGAACAACCTCAGTGACTTCAGCTTGGGTGATGGACGAGTCAGCCTCTGAGTCCCCGGTCTCTACTTCCTCTTTGAAAGACGTGACTGAGGGATTAAGGAGATCCTCAAAGTATTCCTTCCACCGTCCGACGACATCCCCAGTCGAGGTCAGCAGGCCTCCACCCGCACCGTAAACGGTGTTGGTGAGGCACTGCTTCCCCCGCCTGAGGCGCCGGACGGTTTGCCAGGTTTGCTCTCCTTGAACCGACACCTTAACGTGGTGGAGGGGTTTGAGCGCCTGAATGATCCCGGGAGCTATGTTGTCGGGGGCTTCATGCCCCTGGTAGGGTCTCCCAAGACAAACAAGTCCTAGGTGACGGGTCAGACAAAGATCGGTTCAGAAGCCTCTTATGATGACAACAAGAACAAGGCAGTTTACGTCGCCCGGATCGGCGTCACCGGGGCCCCATCCTGGAGCCAGGCCTGGAATGGGTGCTCAATGGTGAGCGCCTGGTGGCCGGGTCTTACCCCACGGGGCCCGGCCGGGCACAGCCCGAAAGAGCGACGTGGGGCCGCCCTCCCGTGGGCCCACCACCCGCAGGAGGATCCATAAGGGGCCGGCGCAGAGAGATCTGGGCGGCAGTCGACGGCAGGGGCCTCGGCGACCAGATCTCCAGACACAGAGACTAACTCTGGGGACATGGAAAACTATATTATTATTTATTGTTTTATGTTGCACCATATCACAATCCTAATATTTGAATTTTGTTCACTGACACTGGCATTAAAGATCGGTTTGGCTCCCAGGAGAAAATACTAAAAAGTGTGATTAATGCTTCAAGTTTTCTGTGGTAATTGAGAAGTAAAGCAACGTGTATCTTTAGTCTGTCTAATGGGAGAATAGAGATAAGTACAAGCATCTGAACAACAAAATGAAACGCTGACTCTAAGTAAAGGAAATATGTCTTTGTTTTCTACATACATATTTGTCTAATTGAAAGTTTATTAGATGTAAAATTAAATGAAAGTCCCAGTAACTGCCATGTTGAGCATACATAATATAAGAGCAATGCTTAAATCCTGAGCATCTGTGAGCACATTTAGCATAACCTCATCACCTAATGCACCATATGCTTCATATCATCCTTAAGCTTTACCCCTCAATCCGGATCAAATTTGGCCAAAGAATGCTTTTTATTAATGAGTACTTTCACAAGCTTATAGACAGGGCCAATATATTAAATTGAGGGTGATTACAAGATGACAGTTAGATACTGCAATGCAACAATCAGCCAGTTGTGTCATAGTATAATGTATTAACGTTTATTCAATCAGGAAAGAACATAACAACATAAATTAAGATATGTCTCTGCTTTTAAATGTAGCCTCTATTTTTATTTGTTCTTAAATGTCTCATAATTGTGTTAATGTTTGTATGATTTGCATGCTGTCATAGTTTTCACTTTGCCTCAGGTCTCCCTTGAAAAAGACGTCTCAATTTCAACCTGGTTAATAAATTGAAACAATTTAACTTTTTAATTAATCTAAGTTTCCACAAATGCTCATTGTGTTGTCTTATTGATCAAGAGACCTCGGTGCACACATGAGTGGTAGAGTGCTTGTCTTCTGATCCAATGATGTGAATACTGCTGTTGTGTCCTTGGGCAAGAGACTTAACCCAATTGGCCCCCAGTGTCTGCGTACATCTGGTGTGTGAATGTGTGTGTGAATGGGTGACTGGTTCCTTGATGTAAAGCGCTTTGAGTGACGGTAGAAAAGCGCTATATAAATGTGACCATTTCACATTTCACATACAAACGGTGATGATGTCATTGGTCTGATTCACGGTACACTTAAAGCAGAACAAAGTAACTCTTGCGATAGAGCTCCCTTGTGAAAAGACAGAGAATTCAGAAGATGTACGAAAATGTTTTTTTTTTTAGAATTGTCTTTCTTTCTGTTGAAGTTGAATCATATACAAAAACATTTCACATTGCCAAATATGAAAAAAAAGAGCCAGGATTCATCAGCAGAGTTGTCTTCAGGTCAATGTCAATAAATGTCAGACATGTTTTCTGCTCAGAGACAGTCACTTCAAATGCCCCAAAATAAATATTTAACCATCACAGACAAAAAATATACGTTCAATAAGGTGAAAATGTTACTTAGTTCTACTTTAAGTCAGTATATCAGTGTTTAATAGAAACAAGAATAAATTACAACAGAGTTTTTAGAGCGAGACTCTGGAGGTGACCGCTAGCACTTTCTCTTTGTTTCTGTGGCCAAAGACGATGATTTCAGTCTTGTCTGAGTTCAGCTGGAGAAAGTTGTTTTGCATCCACAAACTGATCTGTTGGATGCAGTGACAGAGTGAATCTACTGGTCCATAGTCACCTGCCGACAGTGAAACATAGATCTGAGTGTCGTCTGCATAATTGTGATAGTTAATATATAATTATATAATTAATTATGACAGTTTCTACGCAGAAAAAAATTGTTCTAACGGCAGCATGTATAGGCTGACCAGAAGGGGTCCATAATTGACCCTTGGGGCACTCCACAGATCAGGGCCAAGTGGGTAGAGACACAGCTGCCAATTTCAACAAAGTAGTTCCTGTCTTCCAGATAGGACCTTAACCAGTTTAGGGCAGTGCCAGTGATGCCCACCCAGTCCTCTAGTCTCTGTAAGAGGATCCCATGATCGACAGTGTCAAAAGCAGCACTCAGATCTAACAGAATTAAGACTGAGGCTTTGCCCGTGTCAGTGTTCAGGCGGATGTCATTTGTCACCTTGACAAGAGCAGTCTCAGTGCTGTGATGAGGTCTAAAACCTGACTGAAAAACATCAAACGAGTCGTTTATTAAGAGGAAATCTGTGAGCTGTTGGTAAACAACCTTTTCAAGGACTTTGCCCCAGATTAGAGATGGGCCGGTCATGACTCAGTTCAGCAGCATCAAGACTGCTCTTCTTAAAGGTGGGAATGGACGATTTTTTTCAGCAATTTTTTTTATCATATTTCCTCGTGGCGTGGATAAATCATTTGTCCTGCCACGTTTTGACAATAAACAAGCAATCCAAGGGTTGTTCTATAATAATATCATCCATTTTCTGCTCCTCTTTAGAGAATAATAAGAGTCAGATGCAGTATCCTGGTGTCAAGCTTGACGCTCCCTCAAGTAGGTGGATTTACAGTATATGAACTTGATAATATCCATATACAAAAGCACTAGTATTTGCTGAAACTGTATTACATTTTTTTGTTTAAAACTCTCAATCTATATTGTCTTGTTCCTTTTTCCAGGGGACATCCAGTTTCAGTATCGTAGGTTCAACCAGGTTCTCTCCATCTTTACATTTGAAGCAATCATCAGTAAATCCAATGGCATGTCCGTTACAATTTTACGGTGAATTAAGAGAATAAAATATATTATTCTTTACTGATAGAAGAATTATTGTGTTGTCTGGTCACAAGGTTGAGTTGTAGAGTAAGGGAAATTACTTTATGAGAGGGCTTTGTGGAGTCAGGAGGAGGCACACATGGTCTGCGTTACCCCCTCGTATGACCTACAGATGGCCAGTTCAGACTCCGTTCAAATATTGTGCACAAGCAAGAGCCTTGTTTTCAGTGTTGTCAAGTAAAAGAAGGGTAATATGTTCAAAAGTAAAAATAACCCCATTACTGGCATCTAAGTGTGTAACAATTCATACACAAGGCATTTCACACCACAGGAAAAATGCATTTAAATCACAAACAGACAATAAAAGAGAAGATAAATAAATAACTGCACCGCTAAACAAAACAGTTTTTAGCCTAGATTTGAACTTTTTCAGCGTAGAGGCCTGTCACATCTTCAGGAAGACTGTTCCAGAAGTGCACCGTTCAACCTCAGTGATTCCCAAAGTGGGGTCTGGGGCCCCCTGGGAGGCTTCAAAAACACTGCAGGTGGACCTCAAAGGTTGGCACAACAAGCAATTGAGATTAAATCAATATTACATATATTTGGGTAAAATTACTACATGAATACTGCTCTTTACAACTTGAATCATTGATACTAATATATTTAGGTTTCAATTTAAAAGGAAAGGATTATCTATTCTACTAAATAGAGTAATAATATTTTAGTTGTTTAGTCTAATAATTAATAATCAATGGTGCCTTAGTCAACTGAGATTTTACTTGGTAAACTAATTATTAAATTTGGATTTATATCTATATGGGGAAACAGCAAACATAAGAATTTATGGAATGACTTATCTGAAGATTTTGGAGTGAACTATGAGTTTAATTAATCTTAACTATCTCAGATTTAAAATACATTGTTTTCTAGTACTTCTCTGTAAATAGTTTTGCATGAACTCCTTTGTGGTTGTGTTCTTTTGAGTGCAGTTTGGAGCACAACAAACTAAGTAATAATTAGAAGGAAAAAAAAACAAGAACAGGAATAAATTATTGCTGTATATTTGATATTTCATTTGTTTTTAAGTAGGGACACATTTTATGAACAAAACATTATGTCTCCACATCCCTAAGTACTTAATGAGGATTATACTATTGTGCATGTATTACTTTGATGGGGGAAACAGAATGCTTGAGAAAGACCACCTCTGACAAATCAAGGAGTGTTCCCTCCTGTCACAAACTGGTCTGAATTAACATATGGACTCAGGCAAAGCGTGAGCGCACAAAATCTGACTTAACAATGGTAGAACTTCAAAATAGCGTACATTTCAAAAGCTCCAAATAGAGTGAGAATATAGTGAGCAGATAGAATCAACACTTGAGTTATAGTTCGCCTGGAGCATAAATCACTCATGACAGATTTAGGGCATGTTAGTGTTTATATATATATATATATATATATGCCAAGTTCACAATATGGCCTCACTTAATGACTTAAAATGTGTCAATGCTACAATGTGTTGTGTAGCAGTGATACTGCAGTGATACTGCATTTATAAAATAGGAAACATTCCAGGCAAGCAAAAAAATCTCCACCAGAGAAGTTGCATAGTGCAGCTTTAGTTATTGGAGCATCATTAAAATAAAAAAACATGCATGAAAGCATTCTCATATTGACTGTTGAATAACTATAAAAATGGAATACATCATTATAATACACTATAAGTTGATGCTCAAAGGATTAGAACAACATTTTAAAACCTTTATCCAACACCTCTTGTAAGTTTTACAGTGTATTTACATAATATACATAATAAATGCCAAAGTAAACAGCACATGTACAAAACAATAATTTTCAGCATATGGATGACTCATAATATGGTCAAAACTGCAACTACGCAACAACAGAATGTTTGCACAAACAAACTAGTGTCACCCTTCCAAGCATCTTTGATTGATTATGTCTTGACTTAGTTTAATGTCAATACTCAAGCCATTCCACAAGTTCACGCCACAGGTGGGAACAAAAAAAATCTTTCTCACTGTGGACATTTTTCTCATCCAGTGCACCTTTACGTATAACCAGATTATTAGATGTTGCATGCAGGAAAATATCTACCGGTAAAAGTAAACACTGAAAATGAATAAAAGCTATATTTAACAGTTTTTCTAAAATAATGATAGATGATTGACTGATATCATAAAATCCATCAATAGTTCAAAATAATACATATTTAACC
Source organism: Eucyclogobius newberryi (assembly GCF_026437365.1). Taxonomy (NCBI): domain Eukaryota; kingdom Metazoa; phylum Chordata; class Actinopteri; order Gobiiformes; family Gobiidae; genus Eucyclogobius; species Eucyclogobius newberryi. The sequence continues at coordinate 23,480,027 of NW_027315723.1, read as the reverse complement.
CGTGGCTTACCAGATATTCCAAAGTCAAATACTGCCAGGTTAACAGTCATAAACTCAGGAGGCCTCAGTTTGGTCTTGCGTTTGATGCTCATGTATATCACATATCCATTTCCAGTGGCAGACATCACTCCTGCAGAACAAAGACATACAGAGCAGCAAATATTAGGTCACTTTGCATTTTAATATTGTATTCATGTGCAAATAATTCAGTTTGACATATGAAAACACTGAGAAATATTGGGTTTTATTGATTTTTTAAATGTGTGGTCTGTGAGTTTTATTACAATCAGACTCATATTCATGGAGAAATGAGTCTAATGAGGAAGTGAATCCAGATGCGGCGAAACACAAAGACAAACGTGCAGCGAGGACAGCTGCTACATCGAAATGACAATTTCTGGGCCAGACCAGACCCCTCCATCACTACAATGGACCATATATTTACCAACGTAACACTCACTCGATAAGCACAAGCTCAGAAGCAGATGAACCAGATGTGAAGACACAGACACAGGTAAATCAGCTCACACAGAGTCATCAAGGACAGAGGGGACAGTAGGGACAGTTGTGGTATGTTTTCTGTGTTCTGTGTGTGTTTTATTACAATCCAACTCTAACTAGTCCCGCTGCGCAGTCCACGTGGTCCACTGGTGAGACCCCCGGTTCAAAAGACAACCTGCATGTGTAAATATCTCATGTTACAAAGTTGGCACATGCGGCTTATTGACAGGAGCAGCCCATATATATACAATTTCTTGTTTCTTTGTAAATTTCGTGGGAGTGGCTTTTATTCAGGAGCGCTGTATAGCCCAGGAAAGTGTGGTAAATATGTTTTATTGCGGCAAGATTGATGGTGGTTGTAAATTGGAATAGCCAGAGAAAGGCACAGGTTTAGGTAATTTGACTCAAGGGCAAGTTAAACCAGTAGACAGCAACTAGAAAGTCAATGAATAATGGACACATATGAGGAAATGCTTTGAGAACGGTTTGCATTGTATAGTGCTGATTCATATCCAAAGGAAAATAAATTACTTTGCTTTCTCTTGCCATAGTATAAAAGTAATTCAATTTGAGGCTTTCAGATTCTGGAATGAGGTAATGACACATAGGCACAAGAGGCAGTTTTCTCCATTTATTACATGGTATTTGCATAAGAATAATCCAAAACAAAAAATCCACAAATGTTGAAATGGATCAGGGACGAGGGCCAGACATGAAATTGCTTTTACATAAATAAAGCACTTTGGATAAATAAATACCACTCATATAGAATCTGCTATTCAAGTCTACACTTCTGTCCATGTTATACAGTATAATTGATATGTGACAGTAAAAAAAAAAATGTTTACATTCTATCACCTATTCTTTTGTATCTTCACTCAATGAAACCTTAGGCAATTTGCAGAGGGCATTTCATTTGGTTTAAACCTTCCCTTAATGCGGAAAAAAACATGTGATATTGTTGTTCTCTAGAAGTGAGAGAAGAATGTTCCTCCTGTGGTTTGACTCAGTAACTGAAGTTGTAAATGCTTTTAAGTACTTGGCTGTCATAATGATCCTGCCAAAACAGAGAGGGGTGAAATGTGTTGCTACAGATTGGAATTCTTTACGGAGCGCTTTTCAACTCCAAAATCTAATTTCAACACTCTTCTGAAAGAACTGGAAATGCAATCATTGACCTTAACCTATCAATCATAGGTTGTCTGTTCATGGGTTATATTTTATAATAGCATAATATATATACAATAACTTGGCCCTGAAAAAGAGGGATCTCAATGGGACTTCTCTATTTTTTTTCAAGTTACATTATTAGCGATATAGTGACCCAGCTGAAGTTGTGGGCTGCTGCTATCAATAATTAATTCTCCAAATTCGCCAAAACTATGACAACTGGATGTGGAGATGTGAAAGTAAGTACCACTGGGAGTCATGAACCGACACACTTCACCCATGACTGGGGAAGCAATTTATGCCTATTCAAAATGGCACTGATGGGGATGATAACAAACTCATGAATAATTGTGTCACATCTCTCACAAAACAAGAGCAACGCAATGTTCAGCTCATTTTTAAAACCTGAGGATAGACAATAAGAGGATATATCTAGTTTAAATTGTTTCCAGTGACTCTCATGCATCATTGTTTCTGAAATCATATGCAGTTTTGTGTATTTTTCTTTTCTTTTTCTTTCAGAAAGCAATGTGAAGCAGGGTGGATCACTCTCTCACAAACAACACACTTACACCCCAAAACCCATCATACTTGTTCTTTGTTCAATAAAAGGTTTTATATTAAATGCAGATCATCCTAAATGTGCTGCTTTAACGATATACTTCCCAGTTTTAACAATAGCCATTTTACCTGCCCGTATTCTTTATAGGCCAAAAGGATGTTGTGCAGTAGCATCAAAGCATCCTTCCTTTTCCCCAAGGACTTTATACAGAGATAGAGCGCTTACACAAGTGTGTTTCATTATGTCTGAGGAGCAGAGTTTCTCTCTTATTAGTCATGAGCTCACGAAACTAGCCTGTTTTGTGAGCTGGACAACGTCGCCATTACTGTCAAATCAATAGGTTATATACATACACACAATGAGTCAAATGTCAAAAGGATTACAGTAAAGATGGGATGAAGCGAGACCACATTGATTGGATGGAGTTCATTTAGCAATTTTGGCTTTACAATGTTTGACTTTCATCATATATTTTTCATTGGGGGTTTTGGGATTAGAAGCCTGAAAGTGTGGGTTCCCCTGGACTAGAGGAGTCTGCTGCAGACTCCACACAGATTTCACACCACCTACTTGTCTTTTCCTTTGCTCCTGAGACTCTTTTCATTAAATCATACCTTATCACAGTATTTCTGCTCCTTTGAATCCTTAAAATCTTTGATGTAGAGGAGAGCTTCTTAGCCAGTTACCTGTCATTACTTTGACTAAAGCTGCCGTGTTGTTTTATTCAGCCTGTCTAAGGCCAGCTTCTGTGATCATGATATTTTTCACCTTGTAGAGACACAGGTGCCTGCCTATAGACTCACATAATCCCACTTACCCATGCGCCGACACGCTACATGTGCATGAAACTGAACTACTCTGGTGGGCTGCTGTGGGGAAGCTTGTAAAAGAAGTAGGTAATTTACATTCATCTCTAACTTATATTGGTTAAGGGTTAAATCGATGAATCTAGTTGAGAAGCTCAATTATGGGAGAAAGACAATTTCAACATTATTCTTAAGATGTACGTAAGTGTACATTTTCTGATGAGATCTCATTGCTTGGCCTGGAATGTTCCACAATATGCACAGTAGGTAAAATCCTCCAGCTGAAGTGTTCCTGGCTCTCTGGACTGTGGCGCTCACTACTACTACTCTACTAATTCAAGCCCAATGGAAGTAATCTGTGAATTTTATTGTAATCTATCATGTTATATTTGTATTTATTGAGTTTTATTGCAGTCTGAGAAGCACATTGTGACTGTGGTCTGTGAAAAATGTGACAAATGACAAATCTAAGCTCAAAACAGTTGTGTTTAGCTGTGCATGAGCCGAGTGCACCAGCTGGTTGTAACTTAAATCCGGCCTAACCCTTACGCTACGCCAAGTGCACTAGCTCAATTTAACACCAATCGTAGCTGTGCCTGGTCTCGCAAGAAAACAGAGGATTCTGAGCTTGTTGCCTGAAAACATCATAGACTCTCCAGGAGTTGTGTATTACATCTATTTTTGTTTTTATTTTTTAAAGCTGCTTCTTTAGCTTGAAGCTACAGGGGCCTTTATCCAAAATCAGAATCAATATCAGAAAAGGTTTATTGCTAAGGAACAGAATTCACAAACATAGACTTGCGTTGGTGATACGGTGCAAAAATCAACCTATATAGATCTGCTGTAGGACTAAAATAAAATAAAAATAGGCTTACTATGTACACAAAATTTGAATTTACATATGTAGTGCAGAAAGTGAACAGTGCAGTGACTGTTTAAATTATAGCTAACGTGACAGTGTTTAAGAAATGTTCATGAGTCCTAGGGCAGAGGGAAAGAAACTGTTCTTGTGGCGGGAGGTTCTGGTCCGGATGGACCGTAGCCTCCGGCCTGATGGGAGTGGCTCAAATTGTCCATATCCAAGCTGTGATCCGACCTACACGTCCCATTGTCCTGGAGACGTGCAGGTCCTGCAGAGATGAAAGTCTGCAGCTGATCACCTTCTCAGCAGAGCACACAATGTGCTGTAGTCTCTGTTTGTCCCTGGCTGTGGCTCCAGCGTACCACACGGTGATGGAGGAGGTGAGGATGGACTCAATGATGGCCGTGTAGAACTGTATCATCATCTGCACTGGGAGCTTTGCTTTCCTCAGCTGCTGCAGGAAGTACATCCTCTGCTGGGCCTTCTTGTTTAGTTTTGCTCTTGTTTTATTTTATAGTCCATAGATGTGACAAGAAGCACATTTGTGGACGTGTCTGTAAAACAAAGGGAGCTCGAATTGTGCTGCCAGCACACGGGACAAACCCGAGAGCTCACGGGAGAACGTGGGGAGAAATCACCACATTCACGCTGAATCAAAGGGGACAGAGCCGCTCTGGGGCCTGTGGGAGAAGCTGTGCCGAACAAGGTCACATGGCGCTTCTCGGTCTAACGCTTAGTGGCCACACTTCTCTCATGTTGTCCCTGCCTTACGCCTGCTCCACACTGGGCGTAAAAGTTAAACCTGGGCATAGCACACAGAAAACAAGCTGGTGCACTTATCCTAACTATATATCTTAACTTTCAGATTTAAGGTGGACGTAGCTTAAAGGAATAATAGAGGATTTTTTAGCGCCAAATCTGAGTCGCCAAATTTCCTCGTGGCGTGGACAACCGGGTGGTTAATTCACATGTCAATCATAGGACGCACACCTGCAGCCTCATTCTGGCTCGTCCCCAGCATAGCAGAACGTTTCCCTGGCTGCGCATGCGTGGTTGATATGCCGCTGTGTGTTTAGCGAGTTCCTTCAATGTACAGTACAAAATGAGGACAGAGAAAGACTGTGTTGTTTCAAATTAAAATCTACATCGCAAAAATAAATATTTATCATAGTTTTACTTCCGTAAAGATTTTTTTATTTATGAATTAAGATGCTCCTAAATGCAAAGGTGCCTGTACTGAATACACAAGACCGAGGAGCTAGGGTTGGCCAGAGTTGGCATTATTCCACAAGCCCCTCTGGGAACAGCCATACGATATAATCCTTCTTCTGGTGTTTTAGTTAACCGTTTCTAAAATGTTTTAGATGACCTGCTGACCTCTACACTGACTAAAAAGCCGTTTTCAGTGCGATAACAATGGAGATGCCAATCAATGTCAAAAAGAGTAAACATTGGGCAGGGCATAATAAGGAGGGCACTGAACCAATTGGGACAGAGGGAGGAGGAGCCAGGCTTGAGAGCAGTCCACCAATAACAGGTAATGTCTCCCACAGCCAGATTCAAATGCACACAAGGCAGATGAGCTTGAGGACGAGCTTGAGGCCTGGGCCGTAACACACATGTATGATTGGAGCAATAGTTGTAATCACGATTGAAATGTGATTATTTGCATGTCTATATTCAGTTGTTTGCAGACCAGGCCTCTTTGCATTAGTCCCTTTTCTTTATATTTCATCGCCAAATGGTAAAGACCAGACATTTTTTAGAGAAGGAAACATAAATGTGGGGCCATTTCTCTTTTTTGTTTTGTCTTGGGTCTATAATAACTGTTGCCTTTTTGTATGTTTTTTAATGTAGAGAACACACAGCAAGCGTGTGCAGTAATCAAAGCTTTTTTTTGGACAGGCTGCACTGCCACTGTCCATATATTTCCATGTTAAATCTATTCCAATGAGAACAGAAGAATGATCAGATTGAACACACAATCTCTCCATTGCCCATAATATCATTGGTTTTGTCAATAGGACCATTTTCTACATCTGGCTTTATCTGATTCTCATCTCTATATGGCATTTCTCAGTTTATGAATAATATTCACACAGCTTGTTGGAACGGCGGATGGCAAAGTGTTTATCAAGAACTTGGACTGGCAGAAGCATCTGAGTCCCTTCTTCAGACGGCTTCCAAAAATCAAGAGTTATCAGCACTTCAGGTATTTATGTTGAAACTCTCACATTGTGTTAAAAAAAATGTGAAATAGTTTGCCATTTCTTAAATGTCCTGTTATTTGTTTACAGCGTTGATGCCAAGAGACCAGGTGTGGTGCTTGCGAAAAGTCACTGTGAAGCAGAACCAGTGGAATTTCAGCTACTACGCAATTCAGCAGTTCTGCCTCCGGTTGACAATCTCCATGTCCTGGTCCCACCTGGACTGGACATTGACAGGCAGACTTATCTGCATGAAAAAATCAGGCCTTTCTGTGCTGACGAGGCAAAAGACATCACATGCCCAGCGCCGAGAGTCACAGCACAGAAGAGTGCACAGACGAAGAAGAGGATGAGGATGTGATCTCTGATGTAATTGGACTCTGGTGTACATATCATATCTATTATCTCATATCTCATATATTCAAAGCCATGGACCCGTTGCAGTTCATATACCTGGCCCTGGCATCTGTTTATAAGAGTTCTTCTATTAAGAGTGTTTTTTAAACTTCCTATAAGTTACTGTCCTTTCCCCCTGTATCTACTGCGTTGTAACATTAAAGGCTATCTTATCTTATCTTATCTGTTGTTGTTTGTGTTGCACTGAATCACCTGTGAATTATGTTTATCGACAAATGGCAATAAACCCTATTCTGATTCTGATTCTGATTCTTTGATGCTATTCAGGGCCTTTTGTAATCCAAGTATTTCCATTTTAATATAGTAACTTCTAATTCTGATTCAAGTCCAGTTCACATCAATAACAACACTCCTCTTGAGTCTTCAGTGACAGCTGTAGGGGAAGGTGGTGTCAGTGTGACAGGGGGGAGGGCTTATCTCAATGAGATGCAAATGAGCCCCCCTGTGACTCTGGGCTCACTCAGGTGAAAATCTTTAGAGGCCGTTTTCTCAGTGAAAGTTGTATACATTCAAATGACCACAACTTACTCAAATATGATCAGATGTGCATGAGTGAGACATCATTGGAAAGCTTTGAATTCACACTTTCAGAATCTGTGAATAACGCAAAATGTCTCCGGGTAGACATGTACGTGCTTTATCCACGGTCAGACACATATATGTATCACCTTTGTGCATAGAATTCAAGAGCCAATTGGGCGCAATCATCAGCTAGCATGCAACGTGCTATCGGCAATTTCATTTTTAGCCGTTCCCGACGCTGGAAAACATACTACACAGAGAGAGAAAGGGTAAGTAAAACAAAGTAAAACAACCCTTTCCATGCTTTGAAAAATCCGAGGCAAAGCAGTCACATCTCCATGGAGACTTAAAAATACAGTATCTATCTCTATGGAGACAAGCAGATGATGCCACCAAGCGAAGTTAATGGTCAGAGGTCTCATTTATAAAACTTAGAATTCTTACTGAAAATATTATATGAAATAACTTCTACAAACTTCTCTTCTCTTGGTTTAAATCGGTTTAAATAAATGTGTATTTTTATAGATCACAAACACGATACAGAAATTCACATTCACAACATTTCAAAAAATAAGACCCCAGATCCTATCCAATAGTGCAAGAAGTAGTGGTCTCCAGAGTAGTTTCCTAGTGGAGGCATATGAAGTAATACACTGCAAATTTCATAAAACTAACCAAGATTAAGTCACTTAAATCTAGATAAAAAAGCTTACTTATCTTGTTTTGAGAATTTTTCACTCATTAAACGCTAAATGTGTAAGATTATTAAGCTTATTTCAAGAAAATATATATATTTTTTCTTATTTAGTTTTTAAATCTATAATCTAGTAAGAATACATGCAATACAAGCAGAACAAGTTTTCAGACGTTAAAAATAGGAGCCTTTCTTAAAACAAGAATATTTTAGGTACAATAACTTTTTTTTCCTAAAAATAAGAATGTGACATCCATAACATTTTAATATGCATTTATTGAATGCTTAGGCACATAATTTCAAAACCACTACAAATAAGGTAATAAACAGAACCCTTACAATATCCAAATCATCTTTAATTTTTACTACAATGACATCTTCAAGGTTATATTTTGTCATAACGTACACACAGCTGTTGAAATTGATTGGATAATATGATGTATAGTCAAGAAGTTTTTCAACATCTGTCAGTTCTGTTGCTTGCGCAAGGTTAGGTACAGCAATTTCATATGCAATAAAATCTGTTTAAACCCATTGTTTCATAAACCTGGTATTCAAAGCAATATAACGCACAGTTAACAATGAAATTTTTTTTTACAAGCCCAAAGGTGGGAATTGAACCATTTGCAGAGATGATTATCAGAGACCTATCACAAATGTATTTGTTACCATACAGAACAAGCCACTTCACCCTCACTGCATGTTGTACATTGTCCATCCCTAAGAAATCTCTAACTTTTGTTCTGACATGTTCAATATTAGCAACTTCTGAAACAGGACCCAATTCTTTCTCATGTAAAAAAATCGGGTGCTCGGTGCCTGCTTCATTTTGACAACATTCCAATAACTGATTGTGATTTACAAGGGACTTACACACATTCTTAAAGTTCAGTTTGGAAGACCATTGTTTAAAGAAACAGTGTTTAGACTCAAATCTCATGCACATATGCCTTATAACAGGTCCCAGAGACATCATCTGAGAAGGTAGATGCAGCATGTAATGTTGCTTTGGGATTATATTATTTTCTGGGAAGAGTTGTCTAAATAGCTTGAGATGATCTTCTATCATTTGTTTCAGTTTTAACACAGTTTTAACACAGTTTGTACAGACACAACATGGGCAAAAAGTATTTTTACAATTTCAATTAAATCCAAAATAAAACGGACATGGGGATTTTTCTCTACACTGTCCAAGAGGAATGGCAAAATCTTTATCAATATCAGCATTTGCCCAGATGATTGTTTGAGTTTATTGTCATTTGAGGCTAATGTAGCAACACTTATTGGAGAGGACTTATCACGCACGTCTACTGAAGAAAAAGGAAATGTCTGCATCGCTGCATTAAACATGTCCAACTCCAACTTTCCAGAGAGAATAAGGTATTTCAACACACACTTAATTTCCATAGGTGCTACACCTTCAAGAATAATGTGCATAATATTCTGTGGCATTTGCTCTATTAGATTAAAACCTGGAAAATCAACCAACTTGCTTTGTCGGTTTATGCCATAGTTTTGAGGGAGGATTTTAAGAATTCAGTGCTAGCCCTTTCGATTTCGATGCACTGCCTAATGTGTCGGTCCATTGTCCTTTTAGTGAAGCTCCTTTCATTAAAGTTTACATTCACAATGACGACATTTGCTGTATGCAAAACCAACTCCTTCCTTAAAACCTGCAAGCTCATGCTGGGCAAGTGTGTCACCGCACACAGCGACAACTGCACCAGTTAGGTGAAATTGCCCATTCACAGTATCAATATTTATTCCATTGTACAGCAACTTCAAATCCTGGTCTATTCTAGTTAATATAACATCTACCCCGCACTCATCAATGTCCTTTGCCTTCGCTATTGCAAGGAGTCGGATTGATGCAAGCTTTGACCTAAACTTTGGGTCTATGTTGCCTAAAGTGTAATAAAACATTAGTAATTTATTTACTGCTGCATGTGAGTCCAGTGGATTACAAATTTCAATCTCATCTGAGTACAGTATCACTTGTAAAGCAGATTTCTTTTTAGAAAACAATGGATGGGTTTTGAAAATGCTTCCATCATTAATGTCATATACAAAACTGTCTTTGGGGCAACTTTGTGGACTGGTGTTGAGCATTTCAAATATTTTTGAGTTAGACAACAGCTGTTTAAGACTTTCAATAAGCGGGACATAGTAGAAACACTTGTTTTTGATTGCAAGAACCCTTGATTCTCCCTTTTTAACTCTGCAGGCATACTTGGAAATGATAATCTCCTCAGGTGTGACAGGGTTACAAAGCTCCTGCATTGCTCTGTCCTGCATGTTCGCTGTGGAAAATACGGCAAAAGGATCTTGAAAGTGATCCAGTGTTGATAGAACCTCTTCTTGTAAATGTTCAATGTTGGAATGTCTTTCAAAGGCAGTCCTGATGTTCTCTCTTAGGGAACTCAGAAGTGCCACTTGATACTGCTGGATGCCTGAGACAATGTTGTTAACGCTTCTCTGAAAAACATACAATCATTGAAAAAAATAATCTTAAAAAACAAACATAACATCTCAATAAAAAAAAAAAAAACATAACAAGGTAGACAACAAAATATCCTTCATCAAATGAATTAATACATTTTAATATTATACTCTCTTTGTTTAGTATAAAAATGATAAAGCGTGTTCTTCATCTTTTCACCAATATAGGCCAAACAAATGAACTAAAAAAATTAACTAGCAGCAGCTATAGATGTATTGGCAAGATATACAATTTGAATTATTAAAACCAGATTTTTTACCTGCGTGTGTAAAAATCTGATCGTAAGATCGCAAAATATTTACCTAGGTAATTTATTCTGACTATTGCACATTGTCCTACTTTTGTTCTGAACTTGACTCTACTTTAATTTCTGTGGAACTATGCATAACCACATTTTTTTTATACCTGCCATGCTAGTATCAAAATATAAGAATGGCCATGTTTTTATGTTTTTACATCACATTGACATGACTCCAAATATGCCTGGTAAAAAAATAAAAACAAATCTTACCTGAGATAGGTGGCATTGCTCCCGCACACCAATAGCAAATGCAGCAGCACATCTGGCAAGATCCATAGTTGCTCTTCCACTCTACAGAACGGGGAAAAAGTATTATAGTTAGTCCAGCATTACTATTCTGTAAAACCTCAATCAACCAAAGCCAATATTTTAATTTTGTCAATTTGTTCATGCAAGAACCTGTACCTGAAGCACGCAACGTTAAGAGGAGATGGAAAAAAGTTCTATGAGCACTGGGTAACCATGGTAACCATGCACTGCACGCCCAACCAACACCGTGTTGATGGTGTACCTCTCTAGACCATTAATAAGGCCACTATAATAAGGCCACTAAAGGCAAAGGACTCGCTCTCTCACCTCAGGAGCGCTCACAGATCTGAGGCTCATCGCAGGCCAGAGCACTCTGTGCGCAGTGACAAACACAGCATACGTACCAATGCAAACATGTAGGCTAGATTTCATACAAATAGCCCGTTTTGGGGGTCTCCAGGAGAATTGTTACGCAAAGACATTTATTTACTAAAGCGTCTCGACTCGAAATAACGGAACAACTGTACTCCGTATTGCGCATCACGAATAAAGTAATCATAAAATCATAAATCGTTACATTACCTGATTCTGACATTGATCTTCCACCTCCACAAAACTTCCCGGTGGCTCCTGTTGCTCCAGCGTTGCAGATGAAGCAGACGCGGTAGATGGCGTGTCCGCTCCGGGTACAGCGCGCACCTGCTCCGCCCCGGACCTTGTTTCGGTACAGTCTGAAAAAACAACTGTACCAAAGTTTTCTCGTCCTATGGCAGCTGCGTTGGATGTGGTGGTCAGCCATCCTCTTGGAGGGTTCCCAGTAGCTAAATAATGCGAATGCGTGCGTCGGAGATGGTAATAAAAGGAGTTGAAAACACGATATTCCTCGGCGCATCCATCCACTCCACAAATGACGCGGAAGTCTGGGCTCCGACCATGTGCAGTATTAATACAGTATATTATAATAAATCCATGTGCAGTATTAATATGACTTAAAAGGGACACACACCTCCAACAGGCCATGATATCCCAAAAGCAGAAAATCACTTTTGTAGATAAATCTGTCGTGTCTTCTTCTCAAATTTGTTTGAATGGAGAATAATCTGCCGCGCTGGGTTTGGACAATACCAACAAACACCGTGGGATTATTAAAATAAGAAGGGGAAATAATGAACAACAGTGACCCGAAAGCGCATACAAAATAAACGACAGAAAAAACATAAATATGTATATCAAGCATGTTTTATTAAAAAAATGAAACAACGACATAGATTAATTTAGTTTATTTAATGCATTTTGTCAGTGGAACATTCCGGCGGGATCAAGCGGAAGCGATGACTTTGACTTGGTCAAGGCCACTCAATAAAGTTTATTTAGTAATGCAGTATTGTTACCATGTTTTATATATTGTACGTCCCATATAATATTATAAAAATTGCATGTATATTTTTGGAGATCGTAAATTGCAAGGTGGTATGAATTTGTACAAAATCAATGTTACACCCCCATGGCCATTTCCAAATGGTTGTGACCCAGAGCGATCTGCGCATCGATCTTGCGCATCTTGCGTCATCAGTCAGTCGAGAAAAAAATGGTCGATTTGGGAACACGAGGTAAGGTTTTTGTAATTTCTCTTTTATATTAGTCAAATAACTAATGCTTTGCAAGAATTGAAAAGTGATACAATTTTGGTCAAATCATGGATAGAGCTGCAATACAAGAATTTTTAAGCATAAATTGTGGCTAATGTAGAAGGCTTACAGATGCTAGTTAGCTTAGCAACTATTGCACTTAGCTAGCTGCGTTGGCGCCACATTGGACCACAGAGTGTCCACACAGCACATTTGTATAAATTAGGTATAATACAGGAGTGAAATTTTCAATGTGTTTAAAGAAAATAAAATTTACTCTTTCATTTTATTTGAAACGCTGGTGGGGTTATTTCTTGGCATGCTAATCAAGTCTTCAAAACGTTGCTTATATCATGTAGCTGAAACTAATGACTCAAATAAAAAGCATTTTAGATATTTGGACTTTGTCAGAAATTGTATTACTTGGTGGCCAATCTTTAGGTTTATTTTAAGTTGTTAGTTTACTTTGGTAATTGAACTAACTTAATTTAATTAATTTAGCATTAATGTTTTCTATAGTAATAATCATGAATCATTTAATTTGTTTGACAGGTGATAAAGCCATGGAGAAACTGGATGATGTCACAGTATCTATCTTAAAAGGTAACGTAAAGTATATTGTCTTGGTGTCTACATGCTCTACATTGTATGAACAATGTATGTTGTCTTTTTGTCGTAATTAGCTGCCAACATTGATGAGAGCTTGCTTTCAACACTGAGTCGTGATGATCTGAGGGACCTTTTGCTTGGGCCAGAGCATTTCAGAAGAAGGAAACAATTGTGGTCATTATTCAATCCAGAGGTATTTATTATTTTGTTAAAACATTTGGTTCTACAAATGTGCATTATGTTTAGTACTTGCAGTTCATTGTTTGTTTATTTCTGTAACACAGCAAGACCATACTGTTTCTGCAAAGCAGGCTTCGATTATCCCTCAGACCACTGCTTCTCCCAATACAACCCCATTGAAGACCCTGCAGCTCCCCTGTCCACCGGAATATGTGGTCTACACCGATACTGAATTGGAGCAGTGCCGAAAGAACTACTGTGACATGGCCAGCACTGGCACGGAAGAGTGTATCATGTCTAAAGAGTTAAGATGCAGGCTGGTGAGGAAGACCATTACAAGTATGGTGTCTCTACTTAGAGCAAGCCCCGGTCAAATGGTCCAATATCCCTCCAAAACCGATGTCACTGCAATGGCTAAAAGAATCGTGGAATACTACTCTGCTGCAGGACAAGGATGACTGCACAAAATATGTATGTATGATTCTTTTTGTTTTTGCTTTTTAGACTAAATGTTGTTCTTTTTGGTGCAACCATGAAAATAATTTACAATTTGTTTCCAGGGGAGCATTAATGCCTACCTGCTAAAAAGATTGCAAAATATAAAATCCCCAGTTAAAAAGCAGGATCCGACACCTGAGAGAGGCCGGCCAAAGAAAAGGCGGATTGACTTCTTGAGTGACAAAGAATTAAATGAGGAAAAGGCAGATTATGATGCTGATGCTGATTCCAGTGGGACATCGACCAGTGGGGCATCAACCATTCTGCTTTCACCAGCCAGCAATTCTGATGATGATTTTAATTCAAATTCATGTAAGTACCCTACAGTATGTAACATACTCCATACACAAAATCTGTTAAACAATATTTTCTTGATAAGCATTATTTGACCATATTTGGATAACTCAAAATGCATTCTTGTCAAACCATATCAGTAAGGTAAAACCTGAAGTCAGTTCTTTTGCTAATTTACTGCGCAAACTTCCGCCCTAAATTCTTGCAGTGGAGGATATTTTATCATTTTATTACATTTTTAACAAGTCCTATCAGCTTTCAATAGTAAATTAAAATAATAGTTGACTGAAATGTTCTTTGATTTTTCCATTTTAGTGGAAGAGGATAGTCTGCTGATACAAGTCAGGCACTACAAAACACTCCAGGAAATGTATAGGAAGCCAAAGCCAAACCAAGATGCGGTGTCCCAGTTATTGGATCTTGAGTTTCAGGCCAGAAGGGCATACATTGACTCAAATGCCACCAGAGAGGAGAACAGAGCTGCCCAAATCTTGGAAGCATATCCATGTTTCAAGGAGCTTCATAATGTAAGTTATAAAAAGTCAGATTTGATTTTACTGTTGCACCAAATAATCTTTTCTCATTTCAGGTTTTGGGTGAGCTAGGCAGGATTTTGGACTCATCCAATGATAAATTCCTGGATCAAGTTCGACAGAGATGGGGGGAGTTCTGCTCCAGAGTCCACTTTTATGGGGTGTCTAAAAAAGCAATGAAGCCACCTATGATGATGGAACAAAGTAAGTTTTATTAGTGGCTTTATTTATACCTCAAATTTACTGTATGTAATTTTTTTTTTAGTTTTTGTTACAGCTGATGCCCACATTGCGTTGAAGGCGCTACCAGCACTCTTTCCCTCTTCAGCGCTTCCGCCCCAAAAAATGGGGTGTGCCAGTGAGGCTTTATTGCACAGCCTTAAGGTAAAATGCTTTTTATAGAGTTGCATTAAGAACACACTAACAGTTGACATTTACAACACCCAGATAAAATGTATTGTTTTTCTGTTTAATAGCCTTCAGAAGACCCCCATGTTTTTCTACAAAAGAGAACTCTCTCCTGTCCTGTACTACTTTTCGATGGTTGCAAGTGCATCATTGCGGTGGGCAATACACCAGTTGCAACATTAGATAAAGAACAGCTTGGTGAGGGGGTAATTTATCTTATGTCTTATTATTACACTTTCCATCTGACGTACCCCAAATGTGTGGCAACCTTACTGTCTGTCATTCAGACAGAAGTACTTCAGGATGCCATTCATGAGAGCGACACCACCTCCTCATACAAAAAAGCCCTGGCAGAGTGGCGTGATTTCATTGGATAGTAGTGCTGTATTTTGGAGATGGAGGAAGGGGATTTTAGAGTGTCTGTTTTTCTCTTCATTGTTTTTTTGTATTTGTTGAAATTGCAGCTTTGTTCTAAAAGCGTTCACATGCAAGATTTAGGTGAGCAAGTTTAAGGTCTTTGCTTTGTGAATGTTTGTGCCACAAAATGTTTTTGCAACAGTAAATCTGTGTGTCCATTACAGATGTAATTTTATACTTAGCTATGGCACTGGATTGTTCAAGATTTTGTCAACGTGTACAATATTTTAGAAAATAAAGATTGACACTCATTTTGAGTTTCTTTTACTTTTTCTTAAAATAAGCAAATTAAGAATTTAAGATTTATTTGCTAAAATTAAGTATAAATAAAACTAATAAAAAGCTTTATATTCTAGTTTTAAGATTTTCTACCTTAATTTGCTGCTTACAATTAGTGTTTTATGCTTAATTTTAGATAATTTAATTTGGATTGTTACTTAGAATAAGTGTTTTTAGCTAATTTTAAGAGTTATACCCACTTAGAAAAAAAGTCTTATTTCAAGAATTCTTGATAAGTAAAATTCACTTACCCCACTGGCAGATAATTTCACTTAATTCAAGTAGATTTTCCCCTAAAACAAGTGTATTTTTCTAGTTTTAAGGTGGTGTAAATTTGCAGTGTATGTATTTGTTTTTTTTGTTTTTACTTGCCCCTGATTATCTAAGAGAGCTCATTCACTGGCATGTCTTCATGACCAGTCCAGATCTGTTAGAGATTCAAAAAACACAATTTAACATTGAACATCCGTCCAAGTCCATGGCCACTTTTAAAAAGAGCAAAAAAACTCTTTAGGAAGGCATTCCCTGAGTATTTGTAATTATAAGACTTAAATGAATCTTCTTCTTGCAATTACGGTTTGTTTTTCACGGTTGTTGTTTTAATCTGTTTGTATTCTATTACTGTTTGTGATATGTTCTGCGAAGAGCTTTGTCAACCTTTTCATAAAAGGCGCTCTACAAATTAAATGTACTTAGACTGCCCCAAATAAATTGTCTGTTTGCTGTAACCTGAGTCAACATTTTTCAAGTGGATTGGTCGGTAGGCAAATTCTTATTTTTTTTTACTTTGAAGGCAAAAAAAAATCAAAATTTTGCCATTTTTTGAGTCGGAGTGACCATCAGGGGTCAGGCTTCAACAGTCAATGACGGAAAAACGACTCGATCAACCCAATCGGGAGACTAAATCTCACGATTTTAAGATATTTCAATCGACCTTTTGTACGCCGCTATACTTTATTTTGGTAGCGAAGGCGAGCGGAGGGAACATGCGGGGGACACGGGCGCTGCCATGTTTGTTGTGATGACGCTACTGGGCGTGTGTCAATCCCAGAATGCATTGCGTAAGTCAAATTTCACACCGCGATAGAGTGTGACATAACTATGGACACGTCAGTGGCGCCGACAGAGTCAAACTAACAATGACAACTGACAATATAATGACATCTATGTGCATTCTGTTTTGTTACAGAAGCATGTGTAGGATTGGATGTGAAAATGCACATACATTGGGCGGTGCGTTATCAGTCCTTTGGGATGAAAGATAGGTTTGCCAACGTGATAAAAATATTACACACGGCGGTTTAGGAAAGACCAGTCGGTGAGTCGGCGAAAAAATACAAGATTTTGAAGTTTTTTCAACAAAATGCTGATATTTTTTTTCCAGTCGGCTAGTTTCACTGGGTCGGTCGGGTTACGGCAAACAGACATATTATTTTGCTCAGCCTTACATCAATCTATGTGCAGGACTTTCAATGGCATTCAGCTACATCAGTAAAATATAGCAGTATAAACATGTATAGGATGAAGAATACCTGTAAAAGTGATACTTTATGGTTAGCGAGCAGCTGCAACACTGCAGTTGGACGGCTGTTGTCATGTGTCGATAAGAATAGACTTTCTATCACACTCCCCACTGCTCACTTGATCCCTTGAACCACCTGCGGCCAAAATTGTTCAGCATAAGATAAGATAAGATAATCCTTTATTGTCCCACATGGATGTGGAGACGTGAAAGTAATCGCCATGTGACTCATGAACTGACACTACTAACCCTCTCAGCACCGGGGAAGCAATTTATGCCTTGTCAGAACTGCACTTGAGATAACAAATTAATTTATACATAATTGTGTCACGTCTGCCAAAAGTGCCGGGATGCAGGGAGGGAGACGTATTAGAGCGCAAAACAAGAGCAGTGCAATGTTCAGAGTGAAATGCTAGTGTTGGTAAAATTGTTTGTCTGTTTATTTGTTTTCTGATAAGCATTGCAAATACAATTTCATTTGTAATTTAAGTTTTGAAACATAATAGGATTTTGTTCGAAGTTAAGACTAACAGAATATATGAATACAAACTCCTGCGCAATATATTGCAAAAGTATCGATATCAGTATTGCAGCAAACTAAATACATTCCAAGAACATCATCCATCAGACCAAATTTTCCTTTTCTATTAATACTGATTCAGTCAATTAGAATCTGTTGACAACCCTAGTTAAAATGCATATGAAAATGTTGCAATAACATCAATATTCTCTCAATAATTAACAGTGATATTGAATATTGCATTATTGAACAAAATTGTGAAGCCCCACTGCTGAACTACAGAACAAGACTGTCATACATGTTTATAGAGGTCTAAACTACTGGGTTAGCAATGATTACACACCCACAGGCGTTTCATGCAATGCATCAATGATTCAAGACTGCCATCATCTCCTGGAGTGACAGAGACATATTTTTGTTAATTGTAGAGATGGTACGAGATATTGCTGTTCTGTAACAGTTTGTAGTATATAGATTAAATAAAAGATGGTCATGTTAAAATACAGTTTTACACTTAACTAAACATACTATTATAGCTTGTGATCTTGTAAATACTAATTCTGTCTGACTGATATGGAGAGTGGAGTATTTTCTCCTCATCACACAAAATAAATATTAATCTTGGCTGCATCAAGTCATACCTTTCAGGATACAGCAGAGTGCATATTTTAATTAAAATGACATCCGTGCACAACCTGGAGGGATAATTACGTTCTTATTACCGTGTCAGAGTGCACTTATGTCAGTTGAATATTCCTTTCAAAGTGTACTTAGTAATAATACATGGGCTTTATAATAATTAT
>NW_027315723.1:23419045-23459045 GCF_026437365.1 Eucyclogobius newberryi | reverse complement strand
TGCTGTCCGAATGTCCAGCAGGAGAAAATACCCACAATACACCTTGACCATCTCTGCAGCACTCCACCAATCAGGCCTGTGTGGCAGAGTGGACAGACGGAAGCCACCCCTCAGTAAAAGGCACATGACACCCTGCCAGGAGTGTGAAAAAAGGCACCTGACTCTCAGACCATGAGAAGCAAAGCTCTCTGGTCTGATACAATACAAGGATTTAACTCTTTTTAGGCTTGAATAGCATGCATCATGTCTGGAGGAAACCAGGCACTCATCACCTGACCAGTACCATCACTACAGTGAAGCATGGTGGTGGCAGCATCAGGCTGTGGGGGTGTTTTGCAATGGCAGGAACTGGGACACGTCAGAATCAACAGAACGATGAATGCAGCAGTTACAGAGACATCCTGATGAAAAAGGCTCTGGACCTCAGACATGGACAAAGGTTCATCTTCCAACAAGAGCACGACCCTAAGCACACAGCCAGGATAACAAAGGAGTGACCAGGACAGGACAACGCTGTGAAGTGGCCCAGCCAGAGCACAATTGACTCTTGAACACACTTGATCAACGCAGGCGTGACATCAGAATAATGAGCACTACAAATGTCCCAAATGGACATTCAAGCCCGCTCAGACCGTCATGGAAATAACATGGGAAAATGGCAGAACAACAGCGACTACGACAGCTAATCTCAATCAAATTGACGAAAGATGACGTTCCAAGAGCGAAGCTGAAACAGCATAAAGTAGAGGACCATTCTGAACTAATTGAAGCGATGTTTACGGTGCAGAGGACGTCGTATTAGCGGAAAGAAGGCTGAACTTGTAAAAAAGTATATCCGGGCTTTCAGCGTCTTCATCTAGACTCTTCGCTCTCTCCTTGGTTTACAGATAGATAAGTCCACTTTTTAAACATTGCGACATGGCATTTGTAAGGGTCTACTGAATAAAACTGATGTTAATTCTACAGCGTTTGCGGGACACGGTAAACTTATATACGGGGCTGCAGCCGCAGGCAGCGGTGCGTGACAACATGCGTCTCCGGGGGGACGCGTTCTGCCCGTGAAAGTAAGCAAACCCCGGGGATGCAGGTTGTCACTCACCGCTGCCTGCGGCGTTCTTCCTCGTCGGCTTCGGGAAAGTTATGAACCAAACGCCCGTCATTTCAGGTTTATCTGCGTAGCGAGAATCACGTTTACACGTTCCAGAGCAGCAGTGTTTGTTGTAACTATCTTTGTGGAACAAATGAGTCGATTCTGGGTCTTAATAATCAGTTTTGACCGTTGCTTTATGAAGTGTTTTCAATGGGAATAGATAGCCTTGCAGTTTCCATTGTCTGACTTCCGGGTACGCGCTGTTGGCGCCGTGACGTCACATAGCTATTTTTAGCTCGGCCGTAGAGCGCTATTGAACATCTCCGGAGATATCTGAAAATAGCTGTGAACTAACGCTCGCCAGCCAACCTGATGGAGCTTGAGAGGTTCTGCAAAGAAGAAAGGGAGAAACTGCCATAAATAGATGTGCCAGCTTGTAGCATTAGACTCGAGGTAACTTGAGGCTGTAATAAGTGCCAAAGGAGCTTCAACAAAGTACTGAGCAAAGGCTGTGAATACTTATGTACATTTTTAATAAATGTGCAACAAACTCAAACAACTTTCCTTCAAGTTGTCATTATGGGGTATTGTTTGTATGTGAACTCAGCACACAAGGAGCCAAACACACTACAGCTTCTCTAGGTGTTGAACGAGGAGCTAGTAAGTGTTTCTAATGGACTCATCTATAATTCTTGTGCTATGAAGCTGAATTAAAGTATTATTGAGACAACCTAATGGCCAAACCTGTGTCTTGTTGCCTTATTGTTTGGTTCTTCACTATTGCAATACAAGTGTTTCATCATGACAATGTTTTATTTCACATAGTTATGAAACCAGAGAAGTGTGAAATCTAGAGATCAACAGATTTATGGGAAAAGCTATAAATGACGCAAAAGCAGAGAGTTAAGCAGAAGCTCAAACACAGAACAGTAGAAACATTAAAGGTGCACTAAGCAACTTTTCTGGTGTCCGTCACCTGATGGTCTCCATGAAGATGTGTTTACTTTGGCAGGAAAGTTTCACAGTATTGCATAAAATGTATCTCTCTTGAATGATCTTCATTCAAGAGAGAAATGATCTTCTATTGCATGTGTTTTTACTGCAAACATAAATACCTTAAAAGAGGACAAATTATCCTAAATAAAAAATATGATTGATACTTCAATGTCCGAGTAATCCTGTATCATCACCTACCCCCTCTCCCCACCCATTTCCCCATACAAGCTTATTTATTATAGTCTCTGGGTCAAACACTTAGGAATCAAGCAATGTTGTGTAGCCATTTCCAACAATGAATCCAATAGATTTGGATCAATGCTAAAATGAAATGAAACTATGAAAATGATCAATTCTGAGTTTTAAATACGTGATTTTAAATAAATAAATAAATATATAAATTTAGAAGTTTCCAATGAACAAAATGTAAGATGTCGGTGTAATCCCTCATTCGTCCAGGCGTGTTCCATAGTAGAAAAAACTTCAGTTGTAGTCATCTGGACTCAGTTTGAAAAAATAGACGTTTCGACTCTCATCCAAGAGTCATTGTCAATAAAAGAATTTAGATCGAGAACTCCGATATTAATACTGTTCTGTGGTAAGACCCGCCCATTGGGCGGAGCCTTCCTGAAGTAGAAAGAGTTGTTTGTTTCAACAGAAACTCCCCCCTTGTATCTACCGAGCTAGCCTATTCAGAATCTTAATGGGCTATTAGAATCCTCTTTGTCTTTGTGAGACCCTGGCTCAACCACCCTGAGTACCTGATTAGCATCTAAATGTCCTGGTCCTGGTCTTCTACCTTTCCAGGGGTTCAGTATACCATTATAGATACCAGGAAGATTGAATCTTAGCCCTCCATTTCTGTTTAAAGAAGGTCTTTCTTTTTTAACAAAAATAGCTTCCTTGACTCCTCTTTCAAGGACAAAAGGGAAACTGAACAGAGAAGGAAGGGTGTTTCTATCCCTTATGTGTCTGGCCTGTCGGAAAAACTGCAGAGAATTTTTAGACAACACGAAGTCCCTGTTTATTTTAAACCAGGAAACACTTTAAGACAAAAACTGGTTCACCCTAAGGACAAGTTGCCGACTCAAAAACAGAGCAATGTAGTTTATTCGATCCAATGCAGTGAAGAAAGCTGTAAAGAACGGTACATAGGTGAGACGAAACAGCCTCTACACAAGAGGCTTTATCAGCACAGAAGAAATACAAGTTCAGGACCTCAGAGTGCCGTGCATCTCCATCTTGAAGCCTCTAATCACTCGTTTGAAGACGGTGATGTGAAGGTTTTAAGCAGGGAGAAAAGATGGTTTGAAAGAGGAGTCAAGGAAGCTATTTTTGTTAAAAAAGAAAGACCTTCTTTAAACAGAAATGAAGGGCTAAGGTTTAATCTTCCTGTTATTTATAATGGGTTACTGAACCCCTGGAAAGGTAGAGGACCAGGACAAGGACATTCGGATGCTAATCAGGTACTCAGGGTGGTTGAGCCAGGGTCTCACAAAGACAAAGAGGATTCTAATAGGCCATTAAAATTCTGAATAGGCTAGCTCGGTAGATACAAGGGGGGAGTTTCTGTTGAAACAAACAACTCTTTCTACTTCAGGAAGGTTCCGCCCAATGGGCGGGTCTTACCACAGAACAGTATTAATATCGGAGTTCTCGATCTAAATTCTTTTATTGACAATGACTCTTGGATGAGAGTCGAAACGTCTATTTTTTCAAACTGAGTCCAGATGACTACAACTGAAGCTTTTTCTACTAAAATGTAAGATAATAATATACTTATGTTGTGGTTTAGTACTTATTACTAATAAAAAAAACATGATATATTTGTCTCCAAAATCCGTGAAAGAGTTAAACAGTTTTGCCTCCACCTACAGGAGAATCATGTATTTGAAGTTTTCAGGTTTCAGAGCTCACCACAGACCTGAATCTGTTATTTTGCCCTGAGAGCAACAATAATGAGGGAAGTATGACAACTTGAGCACTATCCTCTGCTTCCTCCCACTTTTCCTATCAACAATATTTAATATTTTAGTTCACTGTGTCTGTTCATAGCTGTTTTTTCTCCTTCCACTCCTCTTGGGGAGTGATTCTGTTTCAGGCAATGCTGATGCTGACATCTGGATGCTCCTCAAATTTCCTGGAGGAACGCTTTCTACTCCAGATGAACGGCTCTCCATCTGCCTGGATGAACTGTCTTCCTAGATGAACCCTCTCTCCTCCTGAGTGGTTCTGGCTCCACAGTTGACAGTGGGAGTAGGATCTCTCCTTCACAGTGAGGCTTCTGCTTTCTCCCAAAGGGGTTTGTCGTTTTTCCTTGCAGAGAAGGAGTGTCTGAGGACAGGAGATACTTGGACATGTGCTAATTTCCTATGAAACATTGTTTAATCTGGGTTTCCCTGTCGCCCTTCTATGCTATTGTGTCTCCACAGGGTCAGATCACATTTCGATTTTATAGTGTCATATCGCTTACTTAAGTCGATAGTCACACAAATTCATTATTGTAATTATTTATGTATGTGTGAGTCTTGGCATGATTCCCTTTGTATATTGCCACATCTCAATTCATTGTTCATCCCTGTGATAAACAATTAGTTGTAATAGCAACAAAATCTGCTTAGTGGTAAGATAAGATAAGATAAGATATTCCTTTATTGTCCCACATGGGGAAATTTCATTGGTGCAACGCAGGTAGATACAGAGGTAGATACAGAAGAACAGATCACTTATAGGAAGTCTGAGTGATGGGATGTATCAGCTCTGCCCTGATATCCAGAGCGTGTCTGACAAACATTCTGCCCAAAATCTATTTCCCACCAAATTTACAATGCAAAAGATAAGTATTTTGTCAAGAGCAACACACAAAATTAAATCCCCCACATCAGGGTCAAACATGAGGTCTGGCACTGTCGGCCCAACATGAATATCAGCCAAATAAGTTTTTTGTTTTGTTTTTTCAAATACAAATCTCATGACCTAAATATGTGTAAGTGCAATGTACATAAAAACATTCCCCCTCCCCCCACTACGCCAAAAGAGAATAAATAGATGAATTCATATTGAGCCAAAGTTATTTATAAACTTCCATGAATTGTAGATAATTGTAGATAATATGATAAAGTCATTATTGGGACAGGCCTAAACTGTGCTCAAAATACCTTTTGTATCTCATTTGATTGAGTTCTCTAAATCCATGTCTGTATTGTGAAACATTGTATCAGATAAACAACACATACTTGTATTTATTTGTAGCACAACAACTTCTACAATCTCCACGTCATCACCAGCTTCAATCACTCATTTTGTTAGATTACAATAAGTGGCTGAACATGACTTGACTTCAAAAAAATTAACTACAAATTGAATCATGGTTTATTGTATTTGAAGCAATTATGGCCGAAATGGTTTAAATTTGCAGGCAGCAAACGCGAGTCTCTGCGTTTACATGCATCGTTGAATAGGGTCATTGGATGTGTGGGAATGAACGATTGAGGATTCAAGTGTTGCTTTATTTGGTTTTGTGGCTTCAGTTCCTCGATTACTGTTGAACAAACAGGAAGACCTCTGCTGTAAAAACAGATGACATACACTGAGTTTCTACTTCTTTGAGGTCTTATAATGTTACTTGATACATTAAACTATATATGTCAACATCAAATTTATTTATACAGCACATTTATCCAATCCACTTTATTTTGGTAGCACATTTTACAAACGATAGCCATTTCAAAATGCTGCATGTAGCAAAATCAAAGCAACAGCACCGGAAAGAAATCATTAAAAATAGAATTAGAATAATAGCAAATGAAAACGGCAAAAGAGAAAAAAATAAAATAAAATAAAACTATAAAATAATAGGCATAAGTCAACTGGATAAAGTATATTAAAGAAGAAGAAGAAATTCAGGTTAAAAATCAACACAGGTAGATGAAAAGCTAATAATTGCAACCCAAATTGATCTGATCTACATTAATTAAAGACTAAAATAAAAAATGTGCCGTCTCCTCCTCTAAACTGGATGTCCACAGAATGTTTTTGGTCATCTGACTCATAATCATGAGGACATGTTTGACTAAGCGGCTGCACTGCTGTTGGTTTGCGCCCTGCCAACAGCCAATCAAATTATTAAACAGCGCTAATAACAGATTGCCAAAACCAGTCTTGGCTAAAAAACGTTTTTCTGCAGGTCACAACCCTGTACCAAACTGGGCAAAGACAGCAGCACAATCGTTTGATTGACGGCTAATTAACAAATGATATGTTTTGTACGAGAAGAGGGCGGGCTAACAATGAATTGGATTGGGCTAATGTTTGTAATCTGTTTAGAAAGTGACAAATCAAATTAGATTGCTAAATTTAGGTACGTTTTTTAAATCCCTTCACGAGCGACTCGAAAGGAGACGCTTTTCTTAGAGACCAAATCACAATTTTGATTTTATGATGATACATGTACAGGTGGGAGGTATATATTGAAAAAAGGATCAAATCAAATTTTGGGGGGAAATATGCAAAAAGAGGTAAAAAGAGACAGCAAAGTCTAGAGTAATCTCTCAAACAAAAGTATAAAGTGATATTTTATTTGCATCATAATCTTGCCCAGCCCTACAGGTAACCACAACCAAAATTACACTGAAGATGCTGTGATTTATGTGCGTGGAAAGACTGTGCTTTTCCTATAGGAACAAGTCTGTATCCGAACAACTCAGTGTAAAGATAAATGGGCAGAATGTAGAGCAACAGTCATACCAAAAAGGTTTCTAAGTTTCCAAGGCAAACTTGTACACATGAATGATCAGGGACTGCTTGGTGTTTCACGTTGCTCATAGTTTCATGTTCCTGGTGATATTTTCTCACTTAAAGGTCCCATAACATGCAAAATCGACTTTTCAGAGCTTTTAACCTTCTTACATTGCTATTTGTGCTTCATATATGTACCCAGAGTGTTTTTTTGATTGATTCCCGCAGTGTTTAGCTATATTACAGACTATCTCCTTTCCTCGAATCTCCAAACTGACGGGGGGTGGGGCAAGACCGCGTCATAACCACAGGCACGCGTCATCATCCCCCCTCCCCCTCCCCCCTCTCCACAGGCCACTTCTGTCAAGCCTCTTCAAATGAACAGGGCCATAACAGTTCTGGATAAGAAACCAATGAGGTCGCACCACTGTGTTAGTTTGAATAATTTGAATATAATAACTTTCAAAAATTCCATCAGCAGCTCTGCAGGTTCTTGGTGACTTGATAGTTCCTCTCAGAGCTGTGGGGTCAGTCACCAGAGGAGTTCAGAGCGGAAACTGTAGAGTCCCGAGACGTAAAACTACTTATGGACAATCAGCTTTCACTGTACAAGGCACCAACAACTCTTAAACATACTGGGTCCTTTTCAAACGAGAACACAAAAACCTTTTAGCGTCAGATGTGTACATATCTTTGACCCGTTTTTTTTATTTATTTATGATGTCCATTATCTTTTGTTTTACATTGTGTTTTTTTTTTTTTTTTTTCAGGAAAAGCCCAACAAGGGACACATTGAGAATTAGCCCCGGCTAAAATGTTGTGTGTGACATGAGCGTATGAAACGTACTTGTCCTATTAACCCAAATACAAATCAAATCAAATAATCAAATAATGTACACACATTAAAGTACAGAATAATTCTACGTTATGGCAGGGATGATACGGACATGAACATTTCCAAACACACAATTCAACAAGGTATGATTTTCTGTTTCATAAATTATTACTGATGAACAAAAAAGAAAGCCACATTGGACAGAAGTAGTAACAGTAACAACACATTATCAGTTCATGAAGAGTAAAACAATATATATAATGATAATAAAATGTGGGGTTGGTTTAGACAGGCATGTCCAAACTACGGCCCGGGGGACAAATGCGGGCCCCGGACCAATATTTGTGTTGGCCCTCCAGCTTTCTGCTAAGTTGGTCTAAACAACAAAAAGTAGTACTATATTTTCCAGATTGTATTTTTGTTCTGGAGTATCAATCGCACCAGCCAAAATATACATAATAGAGAAAAACATAAACAAGTCGCACTGGAGTATATTTATGGGTAAATTGATTTGATAAAATCCAGGACCAAGAACAGACATTTCATCTTGAAATGCAGTTTAAAATAATAACAGATGAGAGAACATGGTGAATAGGTGTACGTATGCTAACGCTAACACCTTCAGCTACATGACGCACAGACAGAACTGTGGTAAGTGTCTGGTATGTTAACGTAACATATGAACAGTTATTCAGATAACTATAGCATAAAGAACATGCTAACAAGTTTACCAAAGCATCAGTTTTACCCCAAATCACTAAATCCATTGATTTATTCTTCCTCTGTGTCACTTCTAAACAACTCCACAAACTCAAGAGGTAGAGGAAGTGCAGATTCTTCTTCTGCGTCGCTTAGAGCCTAGAGCGCCCTCTTGTGGTTGTCAGGTGTGGTGGCTTATTAAAACCACGTCAAATGTTAAATTGCAAAAGTTTCAAAATGCAGCTCTCAGTGAGAATAATTTGTTGACCGTTTCCAAAAATTCAAAACATTTTTGCCATTTCCTAAAAAATGTGTTCACGATTCTTATAATACCTGATCTTTTCCAATTTAAAAAAGGACATAAACTGATTAATCTATTGTGTACTGGATGAAGCATTTCTTGATTTCCAATGATGGAGGATATGCCGTATATCAGTGGCGGGTCATGGGTCTGGGGCTTGGGCCTACAGTACACAGTCCCACCATCATATTACCATCATTATTATGCCATGGCTCTAGACACTAACGCAGTTCAACCAGGCGTTGCCTCACCTTGTCCTGTCGGTGTACACGCCGTTCTCCACGCCGTTCTCCACGCCGTTCTCCACGCCGGTGTTCGCTCGTTCTCTGCGCCAATGTCCGCTCGATGTCCAAACTTTGAAAGTGGGGAACGAACCCGCCTGTAACAGGCTTTGCAGCGTTGGAGTCGGACGACCTCTTCTTACAATATCTAACTTTTCTTGAAAAGTTTGTCTTGAGAAAGGCGTTATAATTATATCCTCGACCAAATCGATATATTTTTCTCCTTCCATCATTGTGGGTCGAAAAACAGCTTAGTAGACACGGATTAATGTGTCTGTCAAATCCAGTTTCCTCGTTCTGAGGTTCTGCATAGCCCCGCCCATACGACCTGCTTCTCAATATTGGTGATCCAATCAAAAGACGTGCACGTGATGCACCTGCTGCTGGCTCCTGAGCAACAGCAACAGAAGTACAAGAGCCAACTCTGAAGCTGATTGGTTGACACATCATTTTCATTTCCATTGACTTTAAGCTACAAGCACCAGCTCTGTTGAGTCTGAAGGCCTCTGCAGTTTTCAAACCATGGCAACACATGATGGCTGAATATGATTGGATAAAAGATCTAACATAAGACCAGCCTCCAAATCTCAACCTGGGGCAGAAGCAGTGCAACAAGAGGAAAGTATAGAGTATAACTCTTAATCTGGAGAATAATGTAATAAATATTTGTGGGGAAATAATATTTTCCCACAAATATTTATTACATTATTATATATATTTTTTAAAATTATATTCTGATTATGTTTAGGCTAGCAGAGAAGGCCTTGCTGGCTCTCACGGCCCACCACTGCCGTATATAGATAGTGGAAATATCCTTCAGAGAGACCAAAGACCAAAGAAAAGGATATGCCAATTGTTTTTGAGTACCTTAAACATAGAATCTAAATACATCTGTCAAAAAAGTGTAAAGAGTGGGCAGGAGAAAAACACAAAGTGACCCACCACATCTGAAGCAAATACAGAATCTATTGTGAATATCTACCTAACAATAAGCTTCATTTGCATCAAAGTCTAACCAGCGCAATTGTTACGTATAAGACCACTCCCCTCTCTCGCACCCAGGCCCACGTCAAATAGCCATCATACAGCTGAATATTGTTATACATTTCTGAAATAAGCTACTTTTGTGAAGGGCTCAATTGAAATCATCCATCATCAATCATCTGAAAATATCTAAAAAGATGAGAACGTGGGAGAGTGAACTCACAGTAAAAGAGTAAAACATTCCTTCTTTATCAAAATCTCCTGCCACAAATAAAACTGTGTCAGTGAATGTAGGTTTGAAGACATGAATTCTCCAAAACATTGTCAAGGGAATAGGAAGACTAGGCTGTAAATAGAGTAGAGAGTAGAAATCAGAGTTGCAGGTAAGGCCAGAGGGTTGACAGAAGCCAAGCCAGATAATAAAAACTGTCATTCCAGCTGACACCAGGGCACGTCGACTGACATTGTATATACAATTATGGCATTCACTGGCCAATAGTGAAACTGAAAAGTTCGCATTGAACGGACACCATCAAATTTGCGATGTTGAAGTACTTTTTCTCCTGTCCAAAAAGTATTTAGCTCTGATTACAGCACACATTCACTGTGGCATAGTTTCAATAAGCTTCTGCAATATTAACAGATTTATTTCCATTCATATCGCTAAAACTCTTGCAATGCGCCTGGAGAAAGTCATCTCAGCACTAATTCATTTGGACCAAGTTGGTTTTATAGCTGGTCGTTATTCTGCCCATAATATGCGAAGACTGTTCCATGTAATGTCAGAGGCTGCATCTCTTCAATATCCTGCGGTTGCTATTTCTCTTGATGCTGAAAAAGCATTTGACCGGATAGAGTGGTCTTATCTGTTCCACATTTCGACTTTGACATTTTGAAGTATGGCTTTGGGCCAGTATGCATACAATGGATTAAGGCCCTCTACCATAATCCGGTCGCATGTGTCAAAACGAATGGTTTAATTTCACCCCCTTTTCACCTTTTTAGATCCACCAGACAAGGCTGCCCAGTCTCCCCAGTTATCTTCACCCTAGCACTCGAGCCCCTTGCCTGTGCTATCAGGAAAAATCAGAGTATAACAGGTATTCAGCGTGTTAATTGTGATTTTTTAAAGCTAATCTTTACGCGGACGACATTTTATTGACATTGTCCAGACCTGCTCTTTCTGTGCCCCATCTCCTTAAATTAATTAGTGATTTTGATGTGTTCAGTGGCTACAAAATTAACTGGTCAAAGAGCGAGGCCATCGCCCTGAATCCTCTCACACACTCAAGTCATTTGAGATCAACACCTATTGTTTGGAAAACCGATGATAAGCCATATCTTGGCATCAATATTACATCACCAATTGATAATATTTTTGAGTTAAACGGCCCTAAATTATTTAAAACTGTGAGAGATGATTTGAACAGATGGACAAACTTACCTTTATCACTATGGGGGAGGGCAGAAGTGCTCAAAATGAATGTGCTCCCACGATTAGCTTTTCTCTTCTCTGCCATCCCATTAGAAATCCCCCAGAGATGGTTCAGAGAAATCAATACACTATTTTCTTCATTTTTATGGAAAGGTAAGAAACCTAGAATAAGTCTGAAAAAAAATCCATCCCCAGGAAAAAGGGTGGACTAGGGATACCAGACATTCATAATTATTATTTAGCATACTGGGCGTATGAGAGGGAGCAGGCAGCTATGGGAGGCTGGAGATAGCTGGAACAGAAACCTGTCGAGGTGAATTATAAGAATATTTCAT
The DNA here is from genome assembly GCF_026437365.1 of Eucyclogobius newberryi. Classification (NCBI taxonomy): domain Eukaryota; kingdom Metazoa; phylum Chordata; class Actinopteri; order Gobiiformes; family Gobiidae; genus Eucyclogobius; species Eucyclogobius newberryi. The sequence goes on along the minus strand of NW_027315723.1, from coordinate 23,447,352 downwards.
TAGCCTCACTCTGGTATCATACCAAAATTAATAAAATCATAAAAAATCCCATAATTTCATTTTCTTGTAGAATTGTCAATGAAATACACAAACAACTCAAAATGAATGGTGTAGCTTTACCTTCGTGTCCCATATGGGACAAGCCAGTATTTAAGGCTGGCGGGAAACCTATTAGCAATAAATCATGGCAAGAAAGAAACATCATCAACATAAGTCATATCCTGGGAAGCAACGGAGAAATTCTCTCCTTCATTGAACTCAAGAAGAAATTTGGCTGGAATGACTCTGATACATTTCAGTATTTTCAAATTAAGTCCATCATGCAAAGTTATTCAAGCATCATGTTAGCAGATAACAAACCCCTTGACATTAAGTTCAGTGATGCAGTCTCTGGCAGTGGAAAAGTATCTAAAATCTACAAATGGTTATGTTGCACTTCCTCTTGCACCTCTTAATGTGATAAAAGCACAATGGGAGAAAGATTTGGGTATACACTTAACATCAGAACAATGGGAAACTATCCTGAACCGCTCAAACAATCTTTCAAAATGTGTCAAGTATAAAATCATACAAAGTAAGATTCTGTTCAGATCTTATATCACCCCACATAAACTTAAAAAAATGAATAGTAATGTTACGGATAAATGTTGGCACGGGTGTGGGATGAACGGAACTCTTATCCACTTACTGTGGCACTGCCCAGAAACACAGACATTTTGGTTAAAAATCTGAGATTATTTATGTAAATTATTTAAAATCAACTTTACTTTAGAACCAGCAGTGGGCTTTCTGGGGAAAAAAATATAGGCAGCAACCACAAAAAAAAAATCCAATTTTTATTAGACTTAGCCTTCCTTTCAGCTAAACGGTTAATTTTAATAAACTGGAAAGTGAAGAAACCAAATTGTTTTAATATAGTTAACTGGCAGAAGGACTTTCTGGAACTTGTGTCTATGGAACAAGCAGCTTCTGTTCTGCAAGATCTGGGCAGTGACCACAGTGACCACTCAGACTCTCTGAGTCAAATCATGGCACTGTTGAAAGAAAATTAAACATATGGGAATACATCTTGAAATAACACTGACAATGATGAGCCACTCTGTCCACTCTTGTGTATGTATTTTGTTATTTATTTATGTCATATGTGTGTGTGCATGTGGGGTGTTTCTTTCATTCATGTATTGTTTTTGTTTGTTTTTTTTCTTGTTATTGTCCTTGTTGTACAGTATATGTAAAATAAAAAATGTTTATAAAAAAAATGGGTGGGTCTTACCACAGAACAGTATTAATATCGGAGTTCTCGATCTAAATTCTTTTATTGACAATGACTCTTGGATGAGAGTCGAAACGTCTATTTTTTCAAACTGAGTCCAGATGACTACAACTGAAGCTTTTTCTACTATGTTTATAAAAAAAAATAAAAAAATTTTTTATTTCCATTTATTTATTTTCTGCTTCTCTTTAGATATTTCCTCTGCTTGACGCCAATTATTCTACTTCTTAAACACACTGACATATTTTCCATGACCGCAGGAAATGAGAAGCCACTCACTGCATCAATTGAGTTTAAATACAGCAGTTATCCAGCAGGAGGCTCGTACTCGCTGTATTTAACTTATTTAAATCCAATTGGAGACTTTTTTTCTTGGACAGACAGTGCATTTTGAAGAAACCTTTAGAAAAATAGACACGTCATACCTTTATTCATTCTCTCAATCAAGGTAATCATTCTGTAACAATCTATTCTGTTACAGGGTGACTCATGAAATCAGTTTGAATGTGAAAAGAGTGTGTTCAGTGTGTTCTTTGTTCTCTCGTGCATTTGGGGTGAGAAGGTGACGTGGCATGAGTCCTGCTGCGAATGGTTTAGGGACTGTTAGATGTATCTGCTTCAGTTTCTTTGAAGATAAGTTTATCGTCTCGCATGTTTTTACAGAGACGTCTGGGGACAGCCAGCGGCCGTAAATGTAGAGAGAGCATTGAGTCTTCTTCTATATGTAAATCTTGGTGTTTGTCTTATCCCTGCAAGAGAGAAAGGTCTTCTGGGACCTTCCGGATGTCACAATTTGATTCATTGCACAGCCTTATTCTTCTGTAAAGGCATATGATTCTTGGTTTAGTATAGTTTAGCAGTTCATACTCAAATCCCATCAAGTGTTATTATGACTCCAGAATATGAGAAGAATAAAAATATTGCAAAATATCAGTCGGAAAAAACCTTCGTTGGCAATTTTTCAAATCTTTCATCCTTACAATTACACCTTCATTGTTCATTTTAATTCCTTCATAAATGTTAACAGGCAGTGACTTGGCGTCAACAGGGGGAGGGTTTATTTTCCACTGACGCTTAGAGAAGTCATGTGATGCCGGTATCAAAATAGAACTGAGAGAGGTACAATGATGAACACAACTAAGGAAGGAAACATTTTCTCTTTTCACCCCAGGAGACAGAGCTCAGGGGAGTCGTATCAGATCTGGGTTCAATGACTCTTGGACATGTGATGTTGCCAGCAGAACCTACACGTGTATGATGACGGCACATGTGTGTGTGGAGATAAAGGCCTTATCTCCAGCACTTGAGGTGTTTTTACAGCAAGAAGAAGCGGGCTGAGACCATTACTTTCGAGATCACGATTGCTGCATGTTTACCTCCTGTAAATGTAGAAAAGACAATGCTCTGTCAGTGAAAGTGTGTGTTTCAGACCTCAGACTAATAAATGGGGCTACTAACAACACCCTCATTTGCCTGAACTTGTATCAAAGACCCGAAAGGCCCGAATGATCCCGGGAGCTATGTTGTCGGGGGCTTCATGCCCCTGGTAGGGTCTCCCAAGGCAAACAGGTCCTAGGTGACGGGTCAGACAAAGATCGGTTCAGAAGCCCCCTATGATGACAACACAAACAAGGCAGTTTACGTCGCCCGGATCGGCGTCACCGGGGCCCCATCCTGGAGCCAGGCCTGGGCTGGGTGCTCCATGGCGAGCGCCTGGTGGCCGGGTCTTACCCCACGGGGCCCGGCCGGGCACAGCCCGAAAGAGCGACGTGGGGCCGCCCTCCCGTGGGCCCACCACCCGCAGGAGGATCCATAAGGGGCCGGTGCAGAGAGATCTGGGCGGCAGTCGACGGCAGGGGCCTCGGCGACCAGATCTCCAGACACAGAGACTAACTCTGGGGACATGGAATGTCACCTCGCTGGGGGGGAAAGAGCCTGAGCTTGTGCGGGAGGTTGAGCGATACCGACTAGATATAGTCGGCCTCACCTCCACGAACAGTTTGGGCTCTGGAACCCATCTCCTCGAGAGGGGCTGGACGCTCCACTTCTCTGGTGTTGCCCGCGGGGAGAGGCGGCGGGCTGGTGTGGGCTTGCTGATAGCCCCTCAGCTCAGCCGCCACGTGTTGGAGTTTACCCCGGTGAACGAGAGGGTCGCGTCCCTCCGCCTTCGGGTGGGGGACAGGTCTCTCACTGTTGTGGCGGCCTACGGGCCGAACAGCAGTGCAGAGTACCCGGCCTTCTTGGAGTCCTTGGGAGGGGTACTGGACAGTGCACCGACCGGGGACTCCGTTGTTCTACTGGGGGACTTCAACGACCACGTGGGCAATGACAGTGACACCTGGAGAGGGGTGATCGGGAAGAACGGCTTCCCCGATCTGAACCCGAGCGGTGTTCAGTTATTGGACTTCTGTGCTAGCCACGGATTGTCCATAACGAACACCATGTTCAAGCACAAGGGTGTCCATCAGTGCACATGGCACCAGGACACCCTAGGCCGGAGGTCAATGATCGACTTTGTTGTCGTGTCATCAGACCTCCGGCCGCGTGTCTTGGACACTCGGGTGAAGAGAGGGGCAGAGTTGTCAACCGATCACCACCTGGTGGTGAGTTGGATCCGCTGGCGGAGGAGGAAGCCGGACAGACTTGGCAGACCCAAGCGCATTGTGAGGGTCTGTTGGGAACGTCTAGTGGAGCCCTCTGTCCGAGGGGGGTGGGGTATTCAACTCGCACCTCCGGGAGAGCTTCTCCCATGTCCCGGGGGAGGCTGGGGACATTGAGTCCGAGTGGACCATGTTCTCCGCCTCCATTGTTGATGCGGCTGCTCGGAGCTGTGGTCGCAAGGTCTCCGGTGCCTGTCGTGGCGGCAACCCCCGAACCCGGTGGTGGACACCGGAAGTAAGGGATATCGTCAGACTGAAGAAGGAGGCCTATCAGGCCACTCTGGATTGTAGGTCTCCGGAGGTCATCGACGGGTATCGGCAGGCCAAGCGAGCCGCGGCTCGTGCTGTCGCAGAGGCAAAAACCCGGGCCTGGGAGGAGTTCGGGGAGGCCATGGAGGAGGACTATCGGTCGGCACCAAAGAAATTCTGGCAAACCGTCCGGCGCCTCAGGAGGGGGAAGCAGTGTCTCACCAACATCGTTTACGGTGCGGGTGGAGGCCTGCTGACCTTGACTGGGGATGTCGTCGGACGGTGGAAGGAATACTTTGAGGATCTCCTTAATCCCTCAGTCACGTCTTCCGAAGAGGAAGTAGAGACCGGGGACTCGGAGGCTGGCTCATCCATCACCCAAGCTGAAGTCACTGAGGTTGTTCGCAAACTCCTCGGTGGCAGGGCTCCGGGGGTGGATGAGATCCGCCCTGAGTACCTAAAGTATCTGGATGTTGTAGGACTGTCTTGGTTGACACGTCTCTGCAACATCGCGTGGCGTTCGGGGACCGTGCCTCTGGACTGGCAGACCGGGGCGGTGGTCCCTCTGTTCAAGAAGGGGGACCGGAGGGTGTGTTCCAACTACAGAGGGATCACACTCCTCAGCCTCCCGGGTAAGGTCTATTCCAAGGTACTGGAGAGGAGAATCCGACCGATAGTCTAACCTCGGATTCAGGAGGAGCGGAGTGGTTTTCGTCCCGGTCGTGGAACACTGGACCAGCTCTATACCCTCCATCGGGTGCTCGAGGGTTAATGGGAGTTTGCCCAACCAGTCCACATGTGCTTTGTGGATCTGGAGAAGGCTTTCGACCGTGTCCCTCGGGGTGTCCTTTGGGGGGTGCTCCAGGAGTATGGGGTCCGGGGCCCTTTGCTCAGGGCTGTCCGGTCCCTGTATGACCGGAGCAGGAGCTGTGTTCGCATTGCCGGCAGTAAGTCAGACCTGTTCCCAGTGCATGTTGGACTCCGCCAGGGCTGCCCTTTGTCACCGGTTCTGTTCATAATTTTTATGGACAGAATTTCTAGGCACAGTCAGGGGTCGGAGGGTGTCCGGTTTGGGGACCACAGATTCTCATCTCTGCTGTTTGCAGACGATGTTGTCCTGATGGCTCCATCAAACCCGGACCTGCAACATGCACTGGGACGGTTTGCAGCCGAGTGTGAAGCGGCTGGGATGAGAATCAGCACCTCCAAATCCGAGGCCATGGTTCTCGACCGGAAAAAGGTGGCTTGCCCTCTCCAGGTGGGTGGGGAGTCCTTGCCCCAAGTGGTGGAGTTCAAGTATCTCGGGGTCTTGTTCACGAGTGAGGGAAGGATGGAGCGTGAGATTGACAGGCGGATCGGTGCAGCGGCTGCAGTGATGCAGTCGCTGCATCGGACCGTTGTGGTGAAGAGGGAGCTGAGCCGAAAGGCAAAGCTCTCAATTTACCGGTCGGTCTACGTTCCTACCCTCTCCTATGGTCATGAGCTTTGGGTAGTGACCGAAAGAACAAGATCGCGGATACAAGCGGTCGAAATGAGTTTCCTCCGCCGTGTGGCTGGGCGCTCCCTTAGAGATAAGGTGAGGAGCTCGGCCACACGGGGGGAGCTCCGAGTAGAGCCGGAGCTCCTCCATGTCGAGAGGAGCCAGCTGAGGTGGCTCGGGCATCTGTTCCGGATGCCTCCTGGGCGCCTCCCTCGGGAGGTGTTTCAGGCATGTCCCACCGAGAAGAGGCCCCGGGGAAGACCCAGGACACGCTGGAGAGACTATGTCTCTCGGCTGGCCTGGGAACGCCTCGGGATCCCCCCGGAGGAGTTAGAGGAAGTGTCTGGGGAGAGGAGGTCTGGGAGTCCCTGCTCAGACTGCTGCCCCCGCGACCCGGCCCCGGATAAAGCGGCAGAAGATGGATGGATGGATGTATCAAAGACTTAAAGGTTGAATGGACGATTTTTTTGGCATAAATCTGAGTCTTATTTTCTCGTGGCGTGGACTGCTGATTATTCCTGCCACGTATCAATCATAAAACGCACCTACCACTCACCTGCAGCCGCGTGTGGCTCGTCCCACATTTCCGCGTGTCTAAGCGCATGGATCTATCATAATATAGTTCCCTCAGTGTACGGGACAAAATGAAGACGGAGAAGACAGTTTGAGCTGACGCAGAAGTAGACGGAAATCTACGGGAGACGAGAGATGCGATGCGCTCCGTTGCACTAATAAACAAACGCACGTGTGTGTTGTATCAGTCCGCACGGGGAAGTGCACATGCGCACTTCAGCCTGCGTTCTCAAATCGCCGAAAATCATTGCGCCTTTAATTTGTGTTCATTCATCAGAGTGTTCATGAATTATTTAGTGATCCATTCTCAATAAACTATTTGTTCACTGTGAATTAAGTCTTTTCCCATAATTTAAGGCAAGTTAGATTAGAATAAGTGTAGTTATAATAAAGTGTTACAGAAGAAATTTGCTTGGAAAGTCATTTTTAGTTGTTTATAATAAGAATCAAATTGAGAATTGTGATTTATCATTTGGTATTTTAAATAAATTGTAAGGTAAATGCATTTGCTTTTTTTTTAGTCTAGGATGCTGCACTTATCTATTGTTATCATTTTTTTTATCCTTTTATACGTTTGTAGACTGTGGGATGCAAGGATTTCCTTGTCACCAATCCCTGCAGAATAATTGCTCCTGTGGGATCTCATTAAGACTTTGAAGTTATTATATAACGCATTCCTACAATTAACTAAATCTTCGTCTGTCTGCAACAAGTCCTCTAAATCAAAACGACATATTTGGTCATTTTGTTCGATCTCAAAATATGCCAAATGGTGTCTTATCTCATGTGGCAAAACAGCGCCCCTGAATGACACTCAAGTCAACAAAGACGTGAAAAACGGGACTTACCATAAGTTGTGGAGATTCCAGACTTACTCAGTGTCCAATTTGTAGCACAGATCCAGGAAAAACGTCTTTTCTGATGTGAAATCCACAATAAAGAGTTTGTTTATGTCCCGACAGGAAGTGACATCACGGCCCGTGGGAACGGGGAAAAAAATATTTTAATTGATGTATATTATTATAATCTACTATTTACTATAGCCAAGGAATTTGACGTAATTAAATGACAAATCAAAGCGTAATATTAAAAAAAAATATTGTGAAATTATTTCAAAAATACTCAACAATACGCTTGGCTCAGTAGTAATACACGTTTGATATCCAAGCATTTAAAATAAATGGGTATTCTACTTGTAACAGTTGAGAATCTAAAAATCATCCGTAATTAAAATAAAGCTTTAGATGTGCAGTTTCCAAGCGACACAAAGTTGAATTTTTAAACAAAAATGCATAAAAAAAACAAAAAAATAAAAATGTGCTTTTTTTTTTTTAATCAACTTTTTCAACACCATTTTATTGCAACTCGACACTACTGGCCAAACCCAAAATGTGCATTGGTGTATGTAGCCCATTATGCATCTTTATCCATGTAAAAATCAAACAAAGGCATAATTTGCTTGACCAATACTCAGAGAGTATCAGAGTAGGCCTATAATTGTGTTTGTGTCAGTTAATCAACCAATTAATCAATTTTTCCTTTAAGAACAATTGAAGTTAACGGGACGGGTCAGAATCAGAAAGGAGGAGTCAGGCTCTCGCATCAGAGCAACAGAGACAAAAGTGTCCTGGACATCACCAACGTCCCAAACCAGAGCCAGATGAATTCTGAGAACATAAAGTGATCAGGTCCTGGAGGGTCTTGGTACTGCTCACAGAAGGAGTTCTTAATGAACATGTACGCAGCCTTTCTCCTGTCCAAAGATGAACTTGTAATAATAATAATACTAATAACTTTTATTTATATAGCGCTTTTCAGTGACCCAAAGACGCTGAACATAATAAAAAGTATTTACAGACAGGGGGGGACAACACGTACAATACACATTAATATACAGATAAAATGAACAAGACAGAAGAAGTAGAGAGAAAAAGATGGGGATGTAACAGGGGGTAGAAGAGTAGGCAATGGGGTAGAGGAGGCTAGGGGTAGGGGAGGTCATAGGCTTGGGTGAAGAGGTATGTTTTTAGGCGGGATTTGAATGTTGTGAGTGAGGGAGAGTGGCGGACAGGTTGGGGGAGGGAGTTCCAGAGTCGGGGTGCTGTTCGGGAGAATGCTCTGTCGCCAAAAGTTTTGAGTCGGGATGTTGGTGCAGTCAGGGTGAGAGAGGAGGAGGATCGGAGAGCTCGGGAGGGACGGTGGGGGATGAGGAGGTCAGACAGGTAGGGGGGGGCAAGGTGGTGAAGAGCTTTGAAGGTGAGGAGGAGTATTTTAAAGTTTATGCGCTGCTTGATGGGAGAGAGCGGAGAGAGCGGAGAACGGGAGTGATGTGATCACGGGACCGGGTGTGTGTGAGGAGGCGGGTGTGGGTGAGGAGGCGGGCAGCGGAGTTTTGGACCATTTGGAGTCTGTGGAGGGAATGGGAGGAGATGCCAGTGAGGAGGGAGTTGCAGTAGTCGAGGCGGGAGGAGATGAAGGCATGGATGAGGGATTCAGCAGCGGGGAGGGTGAGGCAGTGTCGGATTTTGGCGATGCGGCGGAGGTGGAAGTATGAAGTCTTGACGATGTGGCTGACATGGGGAGTGAAGGAGAGGGTGGGGTCCATGATGACACCGAGATTGCGTACCAGGGTAGAGGGGGTGATGGTCGAGGTGTCGATGCTGAGTGAAAAGGGACCAGTTTTATTGAGAGTGGATTTGGTGCCAATGAGGAGGAGCTCTGTTTTGTCACTGTTCAGTTTGAGGAAGTTGAGAGTGAGCCATGATTTTATTGTAGAGATGCAGGTTTCGATGTGGCTGAGGGGAGGGTTTTGGGTGGATTTGGTGGTGAGGTTGTACCTCACCACCAAATTGAACTTGTACCAGCAGATGTAGGAAAAGTCGGAGTGCTCTTATTGAAGTTTAAAAGGTGGACATGATATGTGTTCATGCATTGGATGTGTGCGTGTAAGAGTATTTACAGTATTATTTGAAGGACATAACTGCATATGGTCTATCTTCACACAGACTTGTCCTGAAGTATCAAACCGGCTCAGTCAGGTTTAAATTGGATTCATGCTGTAAGATAAAGCTCTTAGTCAATGTTCTTTTTGTCCAATTAAAGTAGATTCTATCATGTTATAGATAGAAGGTGGTGTGGAAATGCCTTGTATTTTACCATGTTGCCTTTGCCAAACGAGCGAGTGACCCTTGAACGAGCAGTGAATGCACTTGTGTTCCTGTGCATATTAATAGGAGTTATGTGCTAATTTATGCATAGCTTTTACACAAAGTAACATGATACTAAAACTAAAGTAAAAGTTTTCATGATAATGTATAATCAAAATTAGGCTATATTATGAAGAGAGCATAATGATGGCTTATAATATTTATATTGATAAAGTGTCCTATTGTTAAATAGTCAACTGGAGCACATTAAATGCAGTATAAAACTTATAGCACATTTAGCAACTATTTCTATATTTTTAAGTAAATGACGGGCGAATAACTGTAAGATACTCACACAATATATGCTATATATTGTTTTTGTCAAGTTATGGCCAGAACTGTGAGGTCCTGTGGCGCAGCTGTTGCACCGGATCTCACGAAGGTAAGACTCTGATACAGACATGTATAAAATGTGTAACACGTCACAACTCAGGGCTCTCATCATACCCTTTGTGTGGATTTTGTAGCTCTCTTGTCATATTAACCTATGTGCAACACTTAATAAATGACTTGTTTCAGGCTCATAATCCTTTTTCACTTTTACATAAAAAATAAACATCCTTACAAGCTCAATATGGGAGATGATCTGAAATGAATTGCACTTGTTGTCAATAGATGTTCTCAGCTTTAATAAATGTGTTTGTGCTAGTCTGTCTGACACTGATGTGGATAATACAGATATACTTAGTGCAGTTGATGACAAATGAGGGCACCTCTCCCCAGCCTCTATCAATGCACCCAAGCCGGGCGTCCGTCTGTCCGTCTGTGAGAGTCAGATTCCTCCTTCACACGGAACTCCTCCAGGTTTCTACTTTTTCCCAAGGAGGTTTTTGTAGTTTTTCCTGACCGAGAAGGAGGGTCTAAGGACGGGGTACTCCTGGGACATCGCTCCTTGCACCTGCTCCCCATCCTCAATCAACGCACCCAAGTCACTCCTCCCCGTGGCACGGCGCACCTCCTCTGCACCTCCTCTGCACCTCCTCTGCACCTCCTCTGCACCTCCTCTGCACCTCCTCTGCACCTCCTCTGCACCTCCTCTGCACCTCCTCTGCACCTCCTCTGCACCTCCTTTGCACCTCCTTTGCACCTCCTCTGCTCCCAATCAGCGCACAGCCGGTCCCATTTAAACCCTCAACCCACCACCTCCCTTTCTCCTCCTCTGCATCCCTCTCATCCTCATCATCTTCTCTACCTTTTCACCACATCTACCACCACCAGTCTCCAGGCCCTGGGGGGACACATCCAATGCAATTAGATTATGGCACGCCCATAATCTCTGTGTCTTCCGCTGGCCAAATAAACTTTGTAATAAATCCTGCTAAACGGTCCTTTCTGTGTTTGTCTGAGTCTCTCCAGGGTGAACTGTCCATCATGTTGTGAAACAAGTAATAGTTGAGTTGAGTTATAGTTGGATCCGGCGCAGACACATTTTCAACATTCTTGTTTTGTGTAATACTTGAGCCACAACTAAGAACTGTACAAACTATTTTACCACATTTCTGCCAGAATTACTAACAATAATATTGTTAAAGAAATTGGAAAAATAATAGTGTAAAAATGAATATTGTCCACCCTTAGTCATATTATTTCCCTTCCACCAAAGTGTTTTATGTCAAAAAAAAACATTTAGACCAGTAAAGGAATCACTGCGTATTTTGAAGTCAAGATTAGGCAAGATTTCATTCTCAGACGTAGCTGGTCCATCATCGGTTAAGTGCTAACACCATTCAGCTTGAAGAGTGATCGACCTGAAAAACCATCTTGTTTTTTGCCGTGCAGTGTTCTGGACCAGTGGGCAATTCGGAAAGTAATAGGCGCCTTGTCCCTCGTCCAAGCGTCCCTCCTTCCTCCACAGCACAATTAAACAATGTGTTTGGCTTTGCAGTGTGCACAGCTCTGTCATTATTGGGTTTGCAGACAGCAGCGACTAACCACCAGCTCAAGTCACATCATCTTATACATGAAAGACTCACTTAAGGACTGGGCTATTACTGCAGCAGGTGCCAGACTCTGCAACTGAACTGCCCAGACTATTTGAGGTCTTGTTGAAAACCACAAGTTTTTTGGGGGCGTTTTGGTTGTTTTAAATGTGCTTTTTAAATAAACTTGACAACACTGCCGCAGGACAGGTTATGATCAGTTATTGGGTGCTGATCTTTTTTTTCCGCTAATGCCTATAAATGAGGAAAAATAATCAGAAATGGGTAATACTCAGATATATTTGCACAGTTACATTTACTTGAGCTACACAGTTACACTTACTTTAAAGTAGGCTATGTTGTCTAAAAACTACACAGAGAAGTAGCATTTCTTCAAGAAGTGAGTAACAGTTCTCTTACTTGCTTTATGCTGACAATATGAAATTATTTGAACATCTGTGTTTCTTGTACCTCTCCCTGACATGTATTTATTTATTTATTTTTCATTTTTGTGTCCATCTATTTTCCGCATTATTACTTGTTTCCAGTTACATTAAGTTACAAACAAACTATAAATCAGAGGTTATGTCCAGACAGTCACTCTTACAGTTACTTTTATTTGAGTTAAGTGCTTTTTCAACTCTCACTTCACCGCCTGAACCAGAGACAGTGGTATAATAATGAGACACATTATGAATGCAAGTTCATGAGCTCAAATACACACTGTACCTTTCCTTTAAATGTATAAATGGCAAATTGGAGGAGGAATTAGCATAATGGATGTATCACTGATTAGCCATACAGCAAAAATGAGCTTCCACCTAGAATTTTTTTTTAATAAAAAGTCAGTTGGGGTAATCTCCTGAACTCTTTGAGAAAATACCGGTAGTGTAAAGGGAAAAGAACGATTACTTTTGTTAATAAAGAAGAATAATTTAATTGTTGTCAGAAAAGATAAAATAATTTGCTTATTGACAGTTAAAAAGCTACTTCTACCATGTAAAACTGACCTGCCCTTCCGCTCAGTTTAAAAGGTTTAAAATGTTCACATGAACCCAATCCACTTGCTATTCTCAGTGCCAAAGCAATCCAGATAATGGAATTGGCCAAAAGTTACTTTTTAAATAAAGTAGTTGTGATATTTGACAAACAACGTGCATGAAGTTTACCCCTAGGGGTCCAGTTCACTGCTCCCTGGAATTTCCTTAATTTTCCCAAGAGAGACCCATGGGAAGTTACAGCAGGGGTTGGACTACATCTCAATCTGTCTATCTTTTTGTAACAAAGACTGAGAATACAGATACCTGCTTTTAAATGTAGTAAAGTAAAAGTAAAAAGTATTCACTGTAAAATGTACTTAGATAAAGTATAGATACCTAAACAAGTACAGTACTTTTACGTTTGTACTTTTACCACCACTGGCCAAAACTTGTCAGTGTCAGCTCAGTGTTGTGTTCGTGAGGCAGCAGCAGCCTTTTTCAAAGAAACCCAAAGCGTGTGCTGTCACCACAGGCTGGAACAGCAGGTGGACATGGCATTAAGAAGGTCAGATAGTTGCCGAGGAGCGAGGTGGTCTGTTAGCTTTTATTCCTGACGTTTAAATCTGACGTTGTGTAGTGAATCATTCGGATTACAATATCTCACAAATACTGTTTTCCTTTTTTTTGAAACAATTGAAATATGAACAATTAAACTATGAAAAAAAAAGATTTATACCGTATATCAGAAAACCAATGAAGACACAACATTAAAGGACACGTACTATGCATTATTGACTTGGGCCCCATCTACAGGCGGCAGAGGGAATTACATAGGAGAGACAACCAATGCCAGCGCTCTAATATGCTAATTCATCCACGCAGTTGTAATGATCGCGATTTGACGCAGAACAGCTCGGAAATGAGAGCCGAGGTGAACTCACCGATGATGCAGACGTAGAAGGCTGCCACTATATCGGCCTCTGGGGAGAGTCTGGAGGCAAAGGGGTCTCCTCTGAGGAGGTAGTGAGGGACGTACGGTTGGTGCCACGTTTCGTTCTCCATCAGAGTGCCACCTACACACAGAAAACACATAATCGTCATCATTTTCTACTGTTCTTAAGAGTGAGAGTTAAAATAATATGATTCTCAGTATTTCCCCCATGGTTTGATGTAATAGTGTGATCGTCACAACTGAGTTAGTGTGGTGAAATGATATGAGTGATAAAATGCACACACATGTATGTGTAAGTAAAGTGTATGCATTATTCATCACCACCACCATGCAATTGTATATTATGCCATCGTTCATTGAGGAGATCACAGAAACATGCCGAGGTGCCACACAGGCAACGGCAACACTGCGTTTAGAGAAATGTAGGACACATTTCCAGCTTATGTAACAAGCTGACCTTAATAATGGAGCACAATACATAAATACATATTGGATATTAGGATTACCTTGTGTGGCATTAAAACAAGCAGTGTATTCTGAGACCTTCTTATTGGAACACCCATTTCAATCATTTAAGCTACATTAGCAGTGGGTTTGTTATTTTGGAACGGTTCAGTCTGTCGTTAGTTTTAACTGACTTCAACCTTTGAAGGAGCAGGTAAACAAACCCCCCCATCCCTCTAAAAGAAACGTTTGGCGTAAATGAGTTTGTCTGCTGCAAGTCACCATATAATTTGTAGAGCGAATGTGTTGTGGATTGCAATTGTGCTTCTCTAAAAAGCCTCTACTATTTTTTTGTAATGGTGATTTCTTTCCTCATCATCGCAGTCAGCCTAGTACTTCGTCCTTCCAACATGAACGGTACTTGTTCCCTTTTGCCTGGCAGTATAGATTTCTAATCAAGCACATGTTCCTTTCTTCACAAAGGTAGAAATAGTATTCAGGCAGAGACATAACTGATGGTGAACTTGCAACTGGTGACGCACATACAGAGGAAAGGCTGGTTGTGCTGCGTGTGTGGCCCTTTCAACCACCAATCAGCACTGTCGCCTCACAGCAAGAAGGTCACAGGTTCAAATCCCAGGCCAAACCGGGGCATCTCTGTGCGGAGTTTGCATGTTCCTCTTTCTGTGTGTGTGGGTGGGTTTCCTCCAGGCTCAAGGGAAGTGGCCCCAGCGCCGCTGAAGAAGACGCACTGCAGACAACACATTTCCTCACATTTCCCTTCAGGCATGTCAGGATTATTAGGTTAATTGATAATCGTGATTATTCAGTTCACAATATAATCGTAAGAAGCAATAGATAATAATTGTGACAGTTTTAGTATTTTTTGTTCAATATTTAGTCAAAAAAATTGACCTGAATGTAAATAACCTTTTTTAATCTGGCTGTTTCAGTCACATGTAACGGTATTTTGTCTTTCAGAAAGATGAATGTGTAAAGCCGGTCACAAACTTGAGGAACAGAAACATGTTAGACCACGAGAATGAAAGAAAATGAAAGATGTCACTGTTGTTTGGTCGGAATCTCAATAATCGTGAATAACCGTTAAATGGTTATGTTTTTTCTCACAATAATCACAACACTTAAATTAAATAAAGCAATAAAGGATAATCGAGTCTGATTATGGAAATAAAATTGGCCATATTAAAGATGATTTTTTTTTTTTTGAGGAATATTCTTGTTCTAAGTGATAGTTTGTTGTTGTCCTTGCCTTCTTTTGAAGAACAGAACAGTATTATTATTAGTCTTTATAGTTGATTGGAGCGATAATTGTAATTCTAATTGTAAATACACAACCCTTTAATAAGAAAGGTAATTTATTGTGAATTAAAAAGAAGCCTGATTCCATATTAGCTCATAAGTAACATATCATATGAATTCAAAACCAGGTAAATACTTGCATTAGGTTTTACAAAATGAAATCAAGCAGCAACGTTTGAAACACATAGACAGTCGATCCCACTAAAATGATGACACGACACAGGTGACAAAGCTGCGGACTGAACAATAGAAATGAGTTTGGATGATGAGGCGGACAGTGTTTTACGAGAGGAGACGATCCGAGTTAATGAGGCGGGCTCTAGAGGGACACTTCACAATGGCAACTGCGTCTGATTGGAGAGGATTAGGAGGCAGCGCACACATTACACTCTGATGTAGGATTTCAACATTGGGAGGTGACAACAATATTGCTCTGGGGAGGCAAGGCAGGTTTAGAGCAGAATTTGGACAGGAAGTACTTCAAAACATATTAAAATCACAATCCAAACAGGTAAGTCAACGAAAGCCCATTCAGTCATAAAAACAGCACTGTTTTCAGCCCGGATTTGTCTAAGTAGAAGCCTGTCTCACCACTTCAGGAAGAGTAAACTCCCTAATGCCCCGATAAATAAACTAACAGAACAAGATTTTGTACTTACCGTAGATTGAAATACAATGTTTTCACAAACAGCCACAGCAGTATTGTTCTTGTCCTGACGCTAATAATAACCCAAAAGAAAATGTGCAAACTATGCCAAAGGCTTAATAAAGAAGTCCAATGCGGTCTATTTAATGTTTTAAATGTTTTATGAAGCTTGGATGATTTTTATGCAAAGCTAAGGACAAAGCTTGATGGACAAATCTCAGGAGCTCAGAGAAAACCTGCTACGACAAACAAAAGAAAAGTCCTGGAGTTTTAAAACACTCAACTTTTCAAAGTACGATGTTGTAATGAGTTTCTTTTCCCTTCTGTCCTTATGTTCACTTCAATTACAAGAGTCACAATATAATGACAATAGTCGGCCAGTCCTGAGCCTGTGCAGACTGCCACCCTTTGGCAATTAATTATGGGCTGCAATTTTACAATAGTCTGAACTCAGGCCAGAACAAAAAGGTACACGTATTGAGAACAAGCATCACAATTTAAGGATTATTCACAATAACAGAGACCATGAGCAAACATCCCGGAAATATTTAATGTTCTTTCAATCCCATTGTCCGTCGCGTTACTGTTCCTCGAGTTTTGTGACCACTTTTATGAGATTAAACATGACATAAACAACCGTTTGTAGTGTACATTAAAAAGACTCATTATTATTATTTAGTTGTGTCTGACCTTAATAATCACAATCATCTTGACATCCTAAGATTAAGAAACTGTGGGCGTACAGTAGGGACTGGCACAGACAACCCTTATTTTATTCTTTACAGTTTTTACAGTAGAATAATCACATATTGCCTTTACGGATTAAAGAAAAAACACTAAGTAAAACAACATTTACCCTATGTGAGCTTGGTGAGTCATAGAACTACTGACAACCTGCAGTAAATGAAGCAGAAAGACAATGTTTTTTCCCGTTTTAAAGACCAACCAATCACAATCTGCCGCCTTCTCCTATTTATTGATCATCTCTAATGTCATTTTTATGTCGATACTCTATCTCTTTTGAGATTCTGCCTCTGACCGCAGCTGTAGAACCATCTGTCTCCTCAGCTGAGTTCCCACTTGACCAGTTTAGTCCAGATTAAACAACTCAGTTGGCGGCCATCTTTAGACCAGATCAATTGACTGTGCGTTCACACTCAGGAGCGAGACTGGGGCAGATTCGGCAATTACACTCCGCTCCCTAACGGACTGTTAGAGAGCGATGTTTAACACTGCACATGTTGGCACTATATTGTTGTGCGCAAGGTCACATGCTGTTTAAATAATAAAGGCGAAACAGAAACAGAGCGGCTGAGCAGAGTGGCTACCGAACGTGAAAGACACTCATGTCTCCAGTCTGTATTGCTAACTTGGTGGACTACTTGTAGTATTCCGTAAAGATGTCTACACAAGCAGAAGGCAGGGGTGAGAGTTCCCGTGCACATGCAGAGCGACCCGCAGCAGTAGACTCAACACGGACACTCAAATGCCGGTCTTGCTCCTGGCTGTTCTACCCGGCGGAGGAAACTCATTTCGACCGCTTGTATCCGCAATCTTGTCCTTTCGGTCACTACCCAAAGCTCATGACCATAGGTGAGGGTAGGAACGTAGATTGACCGGTAAATCAAGAGCTTTGCCTTTCGGCTCAGCTCCCTCTTTACCACAACGGTCCGATGCAGCGACTGCCCGATCCGCCTGTCGATCTCACGCTCCATCCTTCCCTCACTCGTGACCAAGACCCCGAGATACTTGAACTCCTCCACTTGAGCCACTTTTCTGGCAATAAAGGCGATTGAACAAAAACTGTAGAGCGATTAAATTACCTGAAAATGTGAAATGTCTGTAAAATGAATTGTAAAAGTGCAGCCATATCGACTTATATCCTTGCAGTTCATATTTCAATCGCTTTGACATATATTCAAAAGCAACATTTGCAAAACGGCTCGCAATACTCAATATAGAGTTTCAATTTCCCTAAAGAAAACTCTCACTGGTTTCATACTTCACACACATACAGTATGTAAATCCCTGTCGGGTTTATGTGTGACATTCTTTGTTGTTTGATTTTGGCTGCTCACAAATTGTTGTTTTTTGCTGTCATGTTTGAGTTTCTATATTATAGAAGTCCTCATATGTAAACAGGCCTGTAGCATTGGACAAACATAATCAATGAATGAGTGCTGTGTGTTCTGTTCTAAGAAAAAGCCTGAGAACAGCGTGAATGGACCATCTAAAGCCATGTGCAGATATATGTTTGAATCAAGTGATCAAACTACAAAGTTTCAGAAAATATGTAAAAACTATTGTCATTGAAAGTTTACTTTTTCTTTTCTTTTTCATCATCTCTTTTTGTAGCATTTTTTCACTGTAAATAATACACTCAATATTCAAATTTGGCAAATATCAAAATAGAATTCACAATAATATCTAACCAAGGTCATGTTATTTAGGATACTGTCCATTCAAAAAAGTGTTTGTGAAATTATCCCGCATTTAGCTTGTGTCAGTAGCACTAAGTAGTTTCAATATTGTGATATTTTCTGTAAGAATACATCACACTTATCACGGTTAAATCACTTACATACAGTTGAATCGAGTTAAGCTGCAGAAATCTGGACTCTGGATATTTTTCTTGTAAATAACATAAATTGATGCGAAGATTAATGCGATATGGGTTTGCAAAGACTAGTAACCGTAACGAATTTCCATTAAAGAGCAGGGACTTTTATCATTGCTTTGAAGGCTTTGTTGTAGAAGTGCACAAGAATCATCAATAACAAGATTAGCCAGACCATAATCAAGTGACGTTTTAGTGATTTGATGCAAACCACAGGATCCCCTGGGTTTTCTTTAGTGGGCACACTATTGATTCAAGTAGAATTTATTTTTAACACTACAGCCATTACAAACACTTCAATAAATGCAAAGGTTTCTCTTGGTTTCTTGCTGTGTCAAAATTAGCAAGGACGTACAAAGAAAGAAAGAGGATAAAGCAAAGTAGTAAAGTAGTATTAATCTTAGAAGTGTATGTTGCTATAGAAAACCTTGTGAAAAATCTGGGTGAGTAGTTAATCAATAATTGTGATTATTAAGCACACAATATAATCAAAATAATCATAAAAATATATATAATTGCGGGAATGTTAGAAGCAAAAATATGTGAATGTAAAACGCCTTTATATATATCTGTTTTTGACTAACTTACACATTATTATAAGTGTATTATTAACTGTGTCGTATAAGAATTATAAAAAGGATTAAATAAAAGCAAAATAGGAGCAAGCAAGAATGTGTCTGCACTCTTTGGAAGCAGGAAGCATTGGTGATTGTGTCTCAGACCACCCCTGACCTGTGGAGTGCCCCAAGGGTCAGTCCTGGGTCCCCTTCTGTTCAACCTCTACATGCTGCCGTTAGGTCAGTTCATACGCAGTGAAAATGTGTCCTATCACAATTATGCAGACGACACTCAGATCTATGTTTCACTATCGGCAGGTGACTTTGGACCAGTAGATTCACTCTGTCACTGCATCCAACAGATCAGTTTGTGGATGCAAAACAACTTTCTCCAGCTGAACTCAGACAAGACTGAAATCATCGTCTTTGGCCACAGAAACAAAGAGAAAGTGCTAGCGGTCACCTCCAGAGTCTCGCTCTAAAACCTACAAACCAAGTGATAAATCTGGGGGTAATAATGGACTCAGACTTGAACTTTAACAGGCACAGAGAAGAGACTTTAAAGCAGCTCTGCTTGTGTACAAGTCTCTCCATGGCCTGGCACCAAAGTACATCTCAGACATGTTAGTTCCATATGAACCATCTCGGACTCTGAGGACCTCAGGGACCGGCCTCCTGCTGGTGCCAGAGTCAGGACTAAACATGGACCGGCCTCCTGCTGGTGCCAGAGTCAGGACTAAACATGGACCGGCCTCCTGCTGGTGCCAGAGTCAGGACTAAACCTGGGCCGGCCTCCTGCTGGTGCCAGAGTCAGGACTAAACATGGACCGGCCTCCTGCTGGTGCCAGAGTCAGGACTAAACATGGACCGGCCTCCTGCTGGTGCCCAGAGTCAGGACTAAACATGGACCGGCCTCCTGCTGGTGCCCAGAGTTAGGACTAAACATGGGCCGGCCTCCTGCTGGTGCCAGAGTCAGGACTAAACATGGACCGGCCTCCTGCTGGTGCCCAGAGTTAGGACTAAACATGGGCCGGCCTCCTGCTGGTGCCAGAGTCAGGACTAAACATGGGCCGGCCTCCTGCTGGTGCCAGAGTCAGGACTAAACATGGACCGGCCTCCTGCTGGTGCCAGAGTCAGGACTAAACATGGCAAATCTGTGTTTCAGTTTTATGCATCTCAAATCTGGAACAGTCTTCCTGAAGATGTGAAACAAGTTCTACTCTGGAAATGTTAAAAAAAAAAAAAAATCTCTTTTATACTCTTTTATATCTTAAACTGTTTTGTGATTTCTGTCATGCCTGTGTGATTTGAATGCAGGTTTTCTTGTTGTGTGAAGCACTTTGAATTGTCTTGGGTCCAAATTGTGCTCTACAAATAAACTTGCCTTACTTTGCCTTTACTGATAGAGGAATTGTGATATTAGACAAGTTGAATATGAGAAAATCAAGTGTTTACTGTCAATAATTGTGAATAATTGTTAAATCGTGATGTTTCTTCTCACAATAATCATAACACTAGATATTTTAACATCCTTATTCGCTACACCACCAAATAAAAGCTTTGCAGTCTGACTTCGGGCTCGTCAGGCAACAATGTTGGAGAGTTCAAACCAATTTGACTGTGATACTACCAAAACCACTCAGATGAATCATGTGACCGGAAAGAGTAAATAGTCAGTTTGGGGAGCTCAGGGAAGTGTGAAATCGACCTAAGAAACGTGACCGTCAGACTACTCACTCCAATCACAAGATGCCACTTCTGCAAGATGAAAGAGAAAATACACATTAATAATCTACTTCAGGCTTTGTAGGACTCAATTTTCAGCTTCTTGAAAAAGGGTCAATGTAACTGCAGTTCAAGCAGCAACACTTGTATCACTATTTGAGACAAAAGAAAGAAATTGTTGTAAGGGCAGAAATGATTAACAGACTCTAAAACACATAACAAAAGTCCTTTTTACTAACAAAGACAGCAACATTATTAAACCAATAGACTAGTCAGACATATTTTTCATAATACCAAGAAGCCTCCACTCACCATATTTCAACCTTTATATTGTTAAAATTGTAGCCTAAAAACCTCAATCTACAAGATAACTGTTCAACCTGTCAACTAATCAGGAAAAAAAGCCTAACAAATCAAAATATTCAAATGATGTCTGTTAACTTGCAGCTAATAGCAAAAGTCTGCTGTGCTGTATGATTCTGCAATAAAAGAAACGTTTCACTTTATTATTATTTGAACTGATTTTGACTATAATGAAATAAATCACCACTGTCTCTTCTTTCAACAGCTTCAATTCAATTTAGTTTATAGTTGTTACGCCCAAAATCAGCACTGCGGTTGCCTCGAGGGGCGACAGCTGAACTCACATTGTGGCACTTCCAGAGCTCAGAGACTGCGGACTGAACCTACTCTTAAGTAATTCAAGTTTTGAGCCGAGTTAGGTATTGTATCAAACGCTGATCTAAAATGCCAAACTTTAGACCAGAGTTTGTCGTTCGCCTGACAGTTTTAACTGCTCAATCTTCTTCTGAGTGTCACGTGATGGTGCTGTGACGTCCCGATGGTGTTTGGGACAGAGGGCAGCAACAAACGAGGGGCCGTTTCTACTCTGGCACACCTGGGATACTGTCCTGAAGAAGTTTGACAGCAGATGGCGCTGTTGTCCTGCTTCAACCAATAGAAAGACGCTTGAAAAAGCTGTGTAAATCACCTGAAAAGACACTTCACAGCAGCATCATGTGACACTATGAAGACGATTGAGAGTGTGCAGTCGAAACAAACAAACTCTGGTCTGAAAAATTAACCCTTTAAATAAATTCTCAGAAGACTAAAGAAAACTACTACGTACTTTGAGGAGTTATTTTCCTTGTTTACGTTGTACTTTTACTTATGTACAATTTGGCAGCGGTACTTGTACTTGTAATAGGTTCTTTCAATAATGGTTTATGTATTGAAGTCCTTTCAACTGACAACAATCATGTCTTTAGAGTTTAAAAGTGGCCCCACTTTGAGGCATTTTGTGAAGAAAAGAAAAAACACTTTTGTTTATTTATACTGACAGAAAAGATGTGGAACTTTGTGCCAGTTTTCGCTTTCATGGGAATCGGCCCAGTAATTAAAGATCAGAGACAGGAACCATAAACCAGGTCAACAAATCTGCAATCTGC
This sequence comes from Eucyclogobius newberryi, assembly GCF_026437365.1. Classification (NCBI taxonomy): domain Eukaryota; kingdom Metazoa; phylum Chordata; class Actinopteri; order Gobiiformes; family Gobiidae; genus Eucyclogobius; species Eucyclogobius newberryi. Next base: position 23,425,303 of record NW_027315723.1, on the reverse strand, counting down.
CAGAAAACAACAAATTATACCAGAAAATTCTGGCCTCAGATTTAAAATATAAAGATTATAGAATGATGGCACGTGAACGCAACCCATCTGGTAAATTTTTTTGCCTAACACGTACATCCTGAGATCCATCCCACTGCCACCAGCGTTGAGAGCAGGAAGCACAAAAAAAGGCCACATCAAAGATCATTCCAGTAGCATATTCCACACTGTTCAGCATAGAGCCAAGTGCATTTGATATGCTAACACCAGCTGTGAAGGCACGGCTCCAAATCACACAACTCTGGAGGGGGAAACAAAATACACCAGCAGGAGACGCTTCGTGGACAACAGGGGGCAAATGAAGACTCGGAGAAAACATGAGCATCAAGAGCAAACGGAGAGGGCTGGGTCAGGGTAAAACTCAAGCATTCCCTGTGAACTGCAGCATGTGATATACAGCTGACTGAAGTTTAGGTCTGTGTACCCAGAGGAATGTTAAGAGTTACACATTTCCATATCTGCGTGGGCTCAATCAGTTTGTTGAAAGCGTACAGTTCTCAAGATGACAAATACAGCCGTTCACTTTTAATTAAATGAAATGATCAGATCAGAAAAGGTATATTGTCAATGAACAAAATTCACAATATAGGAACTTGTCTTGGTGGTTCAATGCAACACAAAACAAGAAAACAATGAACAATGAATAAGTAATAACAGTAAGCTATCAGATAACAAAATTAAGATAAAAAATAGGCTTAATATCTACACAAATTTACAGTTATATAGAAATACATATGTAGTGCATATGTAGTGCCTGAGGGGAGTGGCCTCCTGCCTGAGGGGAGTGGCCTCCTGCCTGAGGGGAGTGGCTCAAAAAGTCCATGTCCAGGCTGAGAAGGATCGGCCGTGATCCGACCTGCTCCTCCCAGAGCCCTGGAGACGTACAGGTCCAACAGAGATGGAAGTCTGCAGCCGATCACCTTCTCAGCAGAGCGCACAATGTGCTGTAGTCTCTGTTTGTCCCTGGCTGTGGCTCCAGTGTACCACACGGTGATGGAGGTGAGGATGGACTCAATGATGGCCATGTAGAACTAAACCATCATCTGCGCTGGCAGCTTGGCTTTCCTCAGCTGCCACAGGAAGTACATCCTCTACTGGTCCTTCTTGATGAGGGAGCTGATGGTGAGCTCCCACTCGAGGTCATGGGTGATGGTGGTGCAGAGGAAGCGGAAGGAGTCCACAGTGGTGATGGGGGAGTCTGTGATAGTGAGGGGGAGCTGTGATTTTCCTGAAGTCCACGATCATCTCCACCGCCTTCTGGGCATTGAACTCCACATTTTTACAGCTGCACCAGGACACCAGCCGGTCCACCTCTCTCCTGTAGACAGACTCATCCTCATCAGAGATGAGCCTGATGAGGGCGGTGTCATCTGCAAACTTGATCAGTTTTACAGAGTTGTGGCTGGACATGCAGCAGTTTGTGTACAGGGAGAAGAGCAGAGGAGAAAGTACACAGCGTCACAGTATCTGAGACATTCTTCCCCAGCACTGCCTCCGATCCGATTCTAAATATGTAGAATGTCTGGAATGTCTAGGGTACCAAAACATTGCAGACGTTTATAGACCAATCGAGATATCGTTGATGGTCATATTATGTATTAATGGTAATCAAAAAAGCACTGAAAACAAAAGCCACCCATGATAGAGGTCATGTTGCAATGGTATGTAACAGAGAGGAAAGTAAAAGCTAATATTTCTCCACATAATTGACAAAGCAAATGGGAACTCAAAAACGATATGGGATCAACTAAAGGAAATGACGGGATAGCTCACAAAATAATAATAAAAACCTGGAAATCAAAATAAGTGACAGACTATCAAACAGCCGTCCCGCTGTACTGCGACTTCTGCTGGGTCAACAAGCGACGCACTAAACTAAATGAAGTTCTGAATGTTCCGGAAATATTTGAGAGATGTTTTCCGCATTTGAGAGACACGTGACACAAATCAGCAGCGGATGTTGGACCGGTTTATGCTTGGGGAGTTTTTTTTATGCTCCCCAATTGTCCGAATCCAGACCCTTCTGCATTTGTACATAATGTGGGAGGGACTGGCTGGTCAGGAAATCAAAATCCTTGACAAACCACACTCACCATTGCCCCATGCGACACAAGCACAGTCTACTCAGCTTGGAGAATATGATACTCAAATCTCTGTCTACTGTACAAAGCCCTTCATGGTCTGTATCTCCACCTCTCAGTCAGTTTATCAGCATCAGAAGCATGAGCCACAGCAGACCCAGAGGAGCAGTGAGAGGGGACTGCATTATCCCCTTCAGGACAAGAACATTCTGTCCACGCTGCCTTTGACTGAACCTCACACCCTCAACTATCACAACTGCAAAACTCCTATCACACCTTCAAAATATGGCTCATTACAAACCAGGTCTGTCAACACTAACTCCACTTGCTCTTTCTGCTGCCCCCTGCAGGCCACATGTACTCGTGTGTGTCTTGTGTGTTGTTTTCTGGAGTGTGTATCTGCTCGTGTGTGTGTCTGTTGGTCTGCACCTGGAGGATTGATCTGTCTGTGTCTTATAATGTAAATAGTGTACATATTTCTAACTTCTATTCCCCGCTTTAGGCTGACTGTGACAGCTGTCACTACAGATGTATTTATTATTAATGCATTAATATGCAAGATCCCCGGAAATACAATAAAAGAAAATAAAGATTAGGTGGGTGATACATCGAAATTTAGATCATATTGTGAATGTTGTTTTGAAGATATGCATAATTTATATATGAAGTATATCAATCATTTTTTTTTTTTTTTATATATATATATATATATATATAGTTTAAAAACCTGCTACAGAAAGAGCTGGGTAAAAATGATACAAATAAAAAAGATATCTTGTAAACTTCCAAAAATGCACTTTTATGATTCATTTCACATTTGTCTGATAATTAAAACCTGAAATAAGATGTCCAAAGACACGTTTTAACACCTTCCTCTTGGATTGACATCATTTTGTCTGAGTTATCGGGATACTACTTTTTTGACAATATTGCCCAGAATAGTACTTTTGAATACTTTTTTTTCAAAGTAGAGTTATTTCTGCAGTTTTCTGACTGCAAACAAGTCAACTGAAGTTTGTAATTGACCTGTCTTTGAATATTTGCTGTAGATCTGGAGAGGAAACTGAAGAGGAAATCACACAAGACAAAAACCTGACCGCTCCTGAATCAGAGTGAGACCTCTCCAGGCAGAAAACATCTCTGACAGGCACCCTTGGGACATCACTCTCTCCACATTCATGGGAGAACAACTCGTGATGGAGCACTGGCAGATAAACAAATACAATACAATCAAACTGAGAATCGCTTTTCATAACATAATGTGATAATACAGCTCTTTGGAAGTCCAATCTGAAGGAGGCAACGGAACGGAAAATAAAAGAGATTCATTGGGCAATTTAAAAGGATTGCACTGTGCTTGAACATAAGATAAGACAAGAAAATATGGTGGGTAGGATTTTTCAATTTATGTTTTATAATCAGTATTCAGCAGTGCACATTTCAAACTGTGTGTTAATATTTGAGAGTAAAAGTTATAGGAGTTTATGAAGATATCTGTGTAATCCCTCAGTGGTCCAGGTGGATTTAATCACACAAAAACTGAATTCTGTGGACAAATGTTTTTAGAGTGAATATGCTAAGATCTATACTAAGATCCATCATTTCTGATTCATCCCCTTAGAATTAGACGGATCTAGCTGATGTTGTTGTCGAATTGATTTATATCCATGCTCCTGAACACTTTATCAAGGTTGTGTAAGGTTAGCTACATTTATAAGTTTTTAAGAGTAACAGAAAAATCTCAGTTATAAAACATTAATCTTCAATATCTGCCCAGAACATGGATAAAACGCTATAATTCTAAGGGGACAAATGGTGCAGTGATAAAGGGTTTTTAATCAGCATGTGGTTCAACAGGTGTTTGGTTTATTTGATTATTATTTGTATCACTTGTTATGTGATGAAATTCATATTCAAAAGTCACATTTAATTGTTTGAGTTAATTGAATGAAGTGCCCTTGACTCTTGAAATCCAGTCTACTCTTCATCTGTAATAAAGAAGTAAATTCTAAAGGAAAAATCATGAAAATGCATATAGAGATTAAATAATGAACCCACACACTTGCCTTGTTCACACCAGATGCAGCTGAATACTTTTAAAGTTGATTTAAATCATCTCCTCACAGAAACGCCACACATCACGTTACAACGTGCTCATGACAAGCTCACAATAAGTAACCTCAAGTCCATTTATAAAATGCATTCAGCACCGTTATATCTTCTTAAATGTCATGTATAGCCTATATTTGCCCCTTATTTCATCCCTAAATCAGATGGAAACGCACGCAAACACAATGCCTCACTTGTTGCAAAACACGCGCGTAATCTTGAGGCGCCGCAATTACAAGCAATAACTCAACAAAATCACAACATTCCAAAACAACTTATCACTGTCCTTATCCACACCGAGTTATTAGACATAGACAAGAAAAAGTCTCCCAAGAAAACAACGAAAAGATGCATTTGAGTTTTTGTCAGATTTGCGCAAAGGAACTCAAAATGTTGACTTGAATGTGTAAGTTTAATGTCCTTATAAAGCATGTCGTGTGCAGTCTTATTGTTTTAGTGCAGAAGGGTCACAATCGCAGCCGCGCAGTAAGAGAAGTTTCATCAAATTGGAATAATCCACTGGAAGTATCCAAATGCCAAGAAGACGCGTGTGAACTTACCTGCGGATCATCGGGCTGCGGTCATTCTAAAAGCGCGTTCTCTCCGGTCCTCGCGACTCCGTAAGTGGCGGAACACGTCTGTCAAATGCCGTCCCGGAACAGTGAAGACGCTGGTGAAGTTTAGTGTGAAGTGTTAGTCCGGTTTGGGCTCGTGTCTTGCGCGGATGTGTTCCGGTGTTTGGCGGAGAGCAGCCGCAGGTTTGCTCCGCGCCGCCGCATATTTATACACACTCACGTTAGTGCGCGTGCAGTCAACACGGTGCGCATCCGGGTGACCCTTTCAGAGTAAAGTCCATCCTCGTAATACAGACATACGAATGATGTGTGTCTGTGTGTGCGAACGTGTGGATTTAGATTGTGTTACTTTACAATGATGGCTCCAAACTAACTAACTGACCCTTGCTATTTCAATACAGCTTTTTCTGAAGCTCCATTTCCTTTTTTTGCCATGTTGCTCAGATGTCTTAATGTTAATGGTTTCTTTTTGAGGTTTTGTAGCAAGGCGCAGCTATCAGGGTCATTTAAAAGTATGTGGGCTACAATAAGTTTGAAAAGTCTTTCAAAGCCGGAGATTGGGGTCATTGCAGAAGTGAAGTCTTCAACTTCAAAATGTCAGAAAAGAAAAGGAAAAACCTGCAGCATGAATGGATAGAAATTAAGGTTTTGTGATTTATGAATTCAATACAAAGCCATCACAGTAGTACCCTTTGCCTAATCATATTGGATGATTTGATTAATCAGCTCTTTTATAACAAATTGTTGAAAGTCTATATTCGAGATTGTGTTTGGTGCCTTCATGAACACTTTGGAAAGAGGTCCCTCTCACTTTTGTTTATCTTGATATGCTAGAAAGACAAAATGCTGACATGATTAATAATGAATTAGTAAATGAATTAAATAATTAATTCATTAACTAACTAACCAATCTTGATCAAATCCACACTTAGCCTAAAACTGACTAATAACTCATGTTTCACAGCTACTATGCACATCTCGAAGAATTTGCAGTTACTATTATTTCATAATGCAGATCTTAAATTGTTTGGTAATCCATGTAGGTTGTTGCAAAAGCTGCTTATCCAAGACCATCACACGTGCAAGCAATCATGCAATCCCCCTGCTCTCAACAAGCCTCCAGTGACCTGTAATCATCATTACGAGTGAGCAGGTGAGAGAGAGAGACAAATAGAGAGAGATGATTAGATTACATTATCCTGTATTGTCTCCATAGGGAAATTTGTCCACTGCATTTGACCCATCCTTCAACCACCGTCAGGAACAGCACCCGGGGACCCATCTCCAGATCTACTCTTGGCTACCTAGACTTTGCTACTCTAGGCTATCTTTTGGTTAGAGGAAACCCACCGGACACAGAGAGAAACCCCGCACAGAAAGGCCAAGACCTTGTTGTGAGGAGAGAGTGATAGCCACTTTGTCCCTATGTCGGGACAGAGAGAGAGAGAGACAGA